>NW_019384301.1:444475-483622 GCF_000671375.1 Centruroides sculpturatus
ATTTTGTAATTATTTAACATTCTTTGTACTTTCCTATTTGTTTTTGGCTACATTAAAGCATTTTTTGAAAATATACAGTAAGGTTCCATATTACCACCCGATTTTCTCTAAGCCTACTTTCGGACTTTTTGTACAAAAGCCTTCAAAAACCATACTTATAGTTACACTAACGAAAAATCCAATTAGGAACATTTAGTTTAATAGTTACAAGTACTTTTTGCATAAAAAATGTGAGTGTAGTTATGATACCTTGTTTACAATTCACTAAAATGTAATTGGGGTTCCATAATACCACCTTCTCCTCCACAGTATTTTAACTGTAAAAGTCGAGAGTCGTCTTATACGCTGGAATATACGGTAATTTTTTTAATTTTGACGGCTGAATTTTGAGGCCCCTTGATTTATGAGGCCCCACGCGCGCGTCTCGTGCGCTTATGCAAAAATTCGCCACTGCTGGACAGACATACAGACAGAAGGCAGACACACGTGATTCAATTTTAGCTAGGTTGATGTAAATGTAAGTTGGAAGTAGTTTTAAATGTACAAATATATAAAATGTTAACGTTTATTGTAAAATGTCAACGTTTAACGAAAAATGTCAGTGTTTAATGTAACAATTATTGGTTTTAATACAGGAATGTTTTAAAAGTAATATTGATTGTAATTGGAATGAATTATTGGAGGATAGACGGAATAGAAAGAAAGAATATTAAAATAGTAGGAATTTTATAATTTACTATCGTAGGCATAAGTATTTTTAAAAATATTGTCGGTAAATTAAGTTTGTTTGAATTTTATTTAGAATTTGTTTGTCAAATACCTGCTGAAGAGGGACGTACAAGTCCGAAACGCAAATTGTATGTGTCCAGGTAATTGTAAAATAAAACAATTTTAATCTGTGTAACTGTGAGGCTGTAATCTTATACATCAGTATGATAAGTCCTATTAATAGAAATACACTGATATAGTGATTGAAAGAATAATTTTGATTAAATTAAGGACACAGATGCATATTAATTAAAAACTCTTTAATATTTAATGTCATATTGATATCTCAATGAACAGACAGCTTAATTCAAATGATCGAAAGGATTTTTATTTTAAAAGATGCTTTTTGCTATAGTATAGCCACCTTCAGATTATTGAATAGAATGAATTTAAACAATTTACTACAGCAGAAAACCTGAATTTTTGAAATTATCAATATAGAATATTGCAGATATTAAAAGGATGCCATGTTTTAAATTTTAAAATATTCATTACAGCTCAAAAATATTTTGTCTTATTTTTACCATTTGTTCTGATTTTTCAGCTTTATCTTTAATGTCTTTAATTCTAGCAAATAACTGCTGTATAGACTTTTGTGCATCTTCCAAAGCTTCTTTTCCATCGCAGCCGACATTTGTTTGCCCTCGGATAACAGTTCTTATTTCATCATCCAATTGCCTATAATAAAGATACACAAAAAAATTCTTATTCATTCATAAACTAATAAAATCAAAATTAAATAAATAATCTTTAAATAACATTTGAAAAAACCTTTGAAAAAAATATTTAATTTAATAATATAGGTACAAAAAGTTGTAAAATTTAAATTGTTAGGATGTACTTAGAGGTTTCCTTATTGATCTTAAATTTTAATTTTCTGGAATTTGCATTCAAAATGCAAACATGTTTAAAACACAGTCAAAAGAGTAATAAATTACTTTTTGTCTGGTTTATATATTACCAAACATCTGTTAAGTAAATTTATAAAAGTTAATCAGAAACTAATCTAACAGAGTTTGTCATTTCACTCAGGAAAACTGAAATGAAAGTCAATTTCTAAGCCCAGGCAAAAATAACCCAGATGAGAGAGATGAACGAACACTGACTCATGAAACCACAAAAATGTAAACTAAATCATAAGTTCACTTAAATGTCATTGTATGTTATGCTCATGTGACGAGAAATTTTAATTTTAGTATTAACAATTCCAAACTTTCAAATGTCTTAAGTAAGTAAATTTTCTGTTATTATTATTATTAAATCCCAAATAATTTAACTTATACAATAAACTTAATTTTGTGAGAATATATTCCATGTGATTTCATTTCCTGTTTGATAATCTAAAGCATTTTTTATTTCATTCATCTCAAAATACTAACAGTTTGTATTATTGTTTTAGTTTCAAATTATTTATAAATTGAAAATATTAGGTAATATGTTTTCTTCAAAATGGTTGAAAGAATTACTTGAACTTTATTTTCTTTCTTTTGGTAATTTTGAATAACATTAGAGTAGACCTTGATAAATCCAGCTACAAATTTATTGAAATAAAATGTTTTCAATTAGATTTTACTGATCTTCAGTTACAAGTTTTTTGAATTCTGTAGAACTAGTAGCCCGGCCACCCCCTAGTGGGCGTATAAATAATAAATTCGTATCAATGGGAAATGTTTTCCCCTTCCCGTGGGGGAATTCCCCTCCATGGGGAAGGGGTAATCCTTAATCCTCTCCCCCACAGGAAAGGCATTCTAGCAGCAGCAGTGTCATTCCATAGTATAAATCAGCGATTCCCAACCCAGAGTACACAATAGGTTGTTTAGAGGTACAGAAAAAGTTAGTTATTATGGCAGAAAAAATAATATATTATGTATCACAAATTAATAGTATTAAAAAATGTAGGTAAAAATTGTTCCTTGCAACAATCACAAACTTTATTATACATTTCAAAATGCAAAAATAGAAATAAAAACTTATGCTGCTGATTGTACAATGCAACAGATCAATAAATGTTGCGCAGTCGGTCAATGGTAGTGGGGATACCATTACGTGTGATTAGTGATTATGCTACAGACTTTTGATGGTGGGGTGTGTTAACATTATTATTATCTCTCAACAATATCCACACGTGTTATTTGAAAAAAGTATTCTTTTGTTTATAAAAAATATTTTTTATTGTTAGCAAGGAAAAAAACATAGCTAGTTTCTCCAGATTTTCTGTACAAGCAGTAATTTTTTCATTATTTATTCAGTATTTTTACTAATTTTTTATTGACAAGACTATGTCTTGTTTATAAAACTGTACTGCCTGCTGTGTTACCAGCTTAGAGGTATGAAGAAGTACATGTCAAAAGTTGCAATTTGGCATAAAGTATTGGATGCCCAAATCATGCGTGCATAAAAAAAAACCCAGACTTGTAAATACTGAGGGGACCAAGAACTGAGTCAAAACAAAATTCAAAATGGTGACACTCTACAAACAGGCAGTATGAGATTTGCGCATGCATTGCTCATTGGGAAGTTGGAAATGCCATAGGGTACACTAACGAAAAAAAGTTGGAAACCACTGGTTAAATAATAAATTCATATCAATAATAAATTCCTATTACAAATAAAAATAATTTATTGTTAATTTAAAATCATCGCTAAGGCATGCCTAGTGGGCGTTTTAGGCATACCGTTACACCTTACAGATTACAGATATACAAATATTGATACGTGATCAATGGCTTATATATATATACATATATATAGATGTATAATTACAAATTCAAAATAACAACATTGCAAATATGAAAATTTTAGAAATTAATAATCAAAATGTAATAAGTAATAAACACTGAAAATTAAACCTTGTAAAATAGATTAAATTAATAAATATCAAACAATTTAAAATTTGTAAGATGTAATTCTTAATAAAATGCTCATAACAAATAGACACCCATGATTGCCATAAATAACTGAGCTATAATTTGGAAATTAATTATGAATTACAAATAAATTTGGCACTAGAGGCCAAATTTATTTGTACTGTTGCTTGTCAAATTGCTTAATGAAAGTAGTCCAGAATAATATCTACCAATTCCTCCTGATCTGCAAAGCATTTCTCCGAGCAGAATTAGGAGGCCTGCAACGTTCTCAATATAGTCCAAATTTAGCCCCCGTCAGATTTTCATTTATTTGGACCTTTAAAGAAATTTTTGGCGGGGGAATGCTTTGCAGATCAAAAGGAATTGGAAGAAACCGTTTTGGACTACTTCAAGCAACTTGACAAGCAACAGTACCATAAAGGCATGTTTAAAGTAGTGTCATGCTGGGATAAATGTCTCAACGTTTATGGCAATTATGTTGAGAAATAAACAAAAGTGTGTAGCTTTTGTGGAATGTATTAAATAGTTTTTTTAATTATAAATGTTAATGTAATTTTGGCCTGTACCTTTAACATTGGACTCTCTCATACATTCTAAAGAATTAGTAAAGCTCGTAACTGAAGATGATCAATAAAATCTGATTGAAAACATTTTCATTTCAATAAATTTGTAGCTGGATTTATTAAGGTTTAATTTATTGGTTTATTTTGAATTATCCAGTTTTTTCACCTGTTTAAATAGAGAGACTCATAATTAAAATAGTAAAAAATTCACATATTAAATTTACCTTATCTTTAACTTCATACGACCAATCACATCATCTATATTAGATAATGACTGCTCATTGGGAAACAAAGTATTAATGTAATCTACAGCATTGAAATCTGGTCTATCCAAGGGATCTGTACTTGGAAGCACCTAAAAAAAAATTTATTTCCAGAATTTAATATGTAATAGCAATTTATTAACTATATTTTTTAAAATAAATATAAAGATTAAAAGCAAATTTTAATCTGACATAATACAATTACTGTATTTATATATTGTTAAATTCTATTCTGTTTACTCAAAAATTTGTTCTAAAAGTATTCAAGCTATTCCTTTTACTTAGTGAAGTAAAAAAGAATATCATGCTAGGTTCATAGTTTTGAATGCAGTAAAAAATCTGACACAAGTATTGCTTTATGTCAATTGTGCAGAAATTATTTACTATACAAAACTTTAATAGTTGTAACAATGTTTAAAACTCATATTGCTTCTTATAGATAAAGTAAATAAACTACTAAACAGAAAAAATAAGCAATAAAAATGCTTATTGATCTTCAGACATATGTTTAAAAGTTGCATTGTTTTTGCTCAAATGAAAAGTATATACAGAAACTTTTCTGCCTAGAAAGAAAACTTCCATTCTTTCATTAACTCAAACTGATTGGACTATTTTTATTTTGTAAATCTATTATTTGCCACTAAAAAAACTAAAAAAGTTAGTGTGACAGATAAATCTGTTATTATTAATATAGTGGTGTTGATGGAGTGTATCCTAAAATGATATATACATAATATATATTGGTGATAGTGCTATGTCATACCAGGATCAAGGAAGGCATAATTGCAGAACAAGCTATTATTATGCTTACATGCTGTTCATGTATCTATCTATCTATCTGTATTTAAGACTTTCCTGACTAACCTGTGTTTGTAATGGCAGCCTTCTGTAGTGCAATGTATGTACAGTACTGTTGTGAAGACTAATGTTTCTAGACTTTTGCGTGATGCATGTGGTATGATGCATGTGTATACAGAACTACTGGCAGAGTAAGTACTTTACTCTACCATTCTCCATAGTGCAAGTTCTGAATATTTATTTATTTTTTCAAAGTATGTATTATTATTATTTATCTACTTCACACTAATTTTTCATTCATTTATCACAATTTATTCCAACAAACTTAGATCAAACAATAGATCAAAATGTATGTTCATGTAGATATAAATCTATTAGATTAGTTTGAGTATTTTGGGTAGAAATGCTGTGAAGGCCAAGTTATGCCAAATTAGTCTTTAAATCAGAATCAATCAAAAACACATACATATATATTTTGAAATTAAAACATAAGTAAAATCTACTATTAAGAAGAAGGCAAATGGAGAAAACAGCAGTCAGGAAAAAAAAGCTGTGTCAAAGAAACAAAAATGTAAATAATTGAAAATAAGTACTTTTATTTTTCTCTTAAAAATCTACAATTAAAAATTCAATAGTAAACTGTGGAATTTTATATAATCAGTTTGTATAGCATTATTATTTAAGAGAAAAGAAACACTAATAATTCCATTTATATAAAATAATAAATGAATGACATCAAGAGTATAAATATTAATATAGAAACCATAAATCCATTATAAAAAAAACATCAACATTCAGAAAGAGAAAAAAAATATCTTTTTGCTCAAGATAAGATATGTTTCATTTCCTTCAATAATAATAATTTATTTCATTATATCTAGGCCAAAATACAAAGCTTTATCTTGATCACGTCTATCTTCAAGTAGAAATAAGCCATTTGAGTTTTAATTTAGTATAATATCAGTTTATTTACTGTTTACACAAAAGTATTTGAAAATAACATACTTTAATGGATAGTAATTTTTTGATTTAATTTTTTTAAGAATTTATATTCAAAAATTATTAATGCTAAAATATTGGTTGGTTCATATATTAATATTACACATAATACATCAATATATATCAATACAGATATCCCTTGTACCATGAAGCACTTCTACAACATGGTTTTGCTCTAACATGGTTGGAAAATTGGGGACATTTGCTGTACAACACAGTTTCCAGTTTCGCTCTAACACAATTCAAGAATTTGGAAAATCCTCCATACAAAATTTCACAATTTTTAAGTATAAATTCCATTATTCAATATTTTTTTCTTCAAATAAGCATGCACATTCTTTCAAAGTTGCTTGTGGATTTTAGAATATTGAAATTTTCAATTTTTTTGTACATTTCATCAGAAAATTTCATCATTTCATCAGAAAATTTTTGTACATTTCATCATTGAAAATTGTGCAATTTTTTTTATTTTTCCTATCAACCAGGTGTTGTTGTTGTTGCTTTCAGACTTTTGCCCTTAGACTGTCACTGTGTTTTGTTTTTATAGATTAACCTTTGTATTTAGTAAGATTTATTTAAACATAATTTAATAAAGTAAAAATTGCATTACAAATACTAGTCTTCTCTTGCTTGCTCACCATGTCCAATCATCAGAACAACCATTCTTCACTGCAGAGATGACCTTTCTCTGTAGGCTACAGCTCTGCACAAATATGGAAAATAGTCTAAAATGTCCACAGGTGACAATCCCAACACAATTAAAAATATAACATTTTCTTATAAAAAAGGGCTGACTAGTATTTGTAATGCAATTTTTACTTTATTAAATTGTAATTTCCACCAGCCCTTGCAACTCACTAGAACAAATTTTCAATAAATAACATATTTTTGTGATCTACAAAAATTTTTTATGATAAAAATAAAAAAAAATGAAGATGTATATTGTTGATATTTCTGATTAAGATCAACAAAAAGCTCAGGAAATGATGATACTTTGTAAAAAGAAAATGCCCTTGTTTAACTAAAATTAATAACTTATTAATGCATAATACAGTAGATTGCTTTAATAAACATATTTCTCTCAGTAATAAAAAATAATAGTATACTTTTGTTAACTTTTGAAACCATGTTTTGCATTAGTCTTTTGTTTCATATAACATAAATTTGTAACATGGCACTTTAATGGAACATAACTACCATGTCATACATGGGATAGCTGTATTTAAAAGTGTTGTCAAAAATGTAATTATGAAGCACAAAAATACTATATTAATAAAATATTACAAGAAAATACAGGCTAATCTACAAATGACAGCTATTCTTTTTGTTTAAGTTTTATAAAAAATTTAAAATTAAGTTTATGTTTTAAATCATAGGCTATTATACACTCTAACTGAAAATAAATCATGTATTATTTAATTAATCTGACCATCAAGTTCATTGATACTTCTGTAAATATATAAATATATATATACATTTTTTTTTTCAATCTAATCTTTAATTTTTAAACAGCTGAAAAATAAGCATATGTCATATTATGTATGATACACTATAGATAACTACTATCCTTTGAAAACAATATTTATTTTAAAAAAGATAACAATAAATATCCACATTTAAATATGAACTAAATTTCTAATTTATAAGTTGAATAATGGGCACATTTCCTGGTAAAGAACCCTTTAATACAGCTGGATAAGCAGATCAATGATATAGTCTATTTCATTTAAAACAAATTACAGTTGGACTTCTATCTCAAAAATGTTTATCTTGGAAACCTCTTCATCTCTAAATTTATTTTTTCCTTGCATTTTCAGCCTAAATTCAATATATTTTCCATGTTTATCTCAAATAATTTTCTCCCAAAATCTTTATATCTCAAATTATGAACTGAAGTGTCAATTACAAATTCAAAGCTCAGCAATTATATTTTGATAGCATAAATTGTAATTGATAAATATCTCATTATACAGTACATAGTTGCAATTAATAATGTTTTTCTCTGATTGGCTAGAAGTTTGGCTTTCATCTTATTGGTTGAAAAAAGTCAGGCATTAGAAACTATTGATAAACTATTTCTGTTAAGATATGTCAAAAATGTTTTATTTATACCTAATGATGGTATGTACTGTACTGTACTTGATATTGAATTAATAAAATACTGTACCTCCAGTCAAATCTATTACTGTTTGGACTGCAATTTTCAAAAGTTGTAAACTATAAATTCCATAAAAAAACCTCACAAAATCCAATAAATTTGTAAAACCAAACAACCACCGGATTACATCAGGCTACTTTTCTGCAATTATATTAATTAATTTCTAAATAATTTATCATTAGGTGCCATCTCTTATTAAATTTCATAATTATAATTAAATTAATATTTATTAAATAATTTAATTAATATAATTGTGGAAAAGTAGTCTGATGTAATCAGGTGATTGTTTCGCCCTATAAATTCCCACTGGCATTCATCTGTTTGTCCTCCCTTAATCTCAAGAACAGTTAGACAGATGAAAGTCAAGACCAGATATGGAAACCTTAGGGGCAGGAGGCCCTGATTATCTATGTGAATTTCCGATGTAAATCGTAAGTCACATTATTTCAATTCAAAAATTTTCCCCTGAACGGAGTTAGATAGATGACTGCCATGACTATTGTTAACAGGAAAAGTATGATGTACAGGAGAAAGACATTACTAAAACTGAAAACATTGTAATGAAAAATTGCAGCCTGGCATTATGACAATGTCACAATAAATAATTGCTTGTTACTATGTAGGAACCTCTCTATATCTTGAAACCTATCTCCAATTTTCCCCCATTCCCTTGATATTTGAGATAAACAGGTTTAACTGTAAGTCATTAGTTTGCTTATCCATCTGGATTAAAGCTGCTTTACCAGGCCCAATATCTTGAATTCTATTCACACATCACTAAACTCATTAATTAAATATATTGAGTGATCATAACGCTGTCTGAAGAGATATGTAGAAATCCAAACCTATCAAAATTTTTAAGCTGTCACTACTTGACTTGCAGAAATGATTTCTGCATAAAAAAATTTTGTTCCAAAACTCACTACTACAGGACTTGTGCTGTAAAAAAATAGGTAGTGTATGCAGACTGTACATGTGCTATGGTCAATTTCTAGGTCTACAGCATGTGAAACATCATTCATATTACTGCAGATCAGTATATTACCTTATGACCATGCCTGAACTTTTCTTGTGCAGATGTTTAATGAAAACACCTTCAATGTTGTAAGTATACTTTGAAAATTATGACATCTTAAGAAATTGTGTCAAGGATTATTTTGGAAATTTTTTTACTGTGGAAAACTCCTCTGCATGACTGGAAATGTTAGAATACAAAATTTGGTTGAGTTTAGAATGCTACACATCCCTCCAGACAATATTGAGTAGAGGTACTTTAAATGTGTTCATCCTGATTTTAATAACCAAAAAAGATTTTGGTTATTAAATCATCTCCTGGTCTCTGAAAATATAAAGTAAACAAACACTATTAATATACTAATGTAAAACAGGAAAATAATATAAAAACAAACCATTAGTAAACTATCATTTTCTGATAAATAATTTGTTGAACTATATGAATATATGAAAGACACAACTTAAAAATACCTTATTAAATAATTTAGATAAAGAATAATCTACATAAATAAAAATGTAAATGTTTGTTTGTTCAAAATCTTAAATCTCTGAAAGTTCTTCACTGATTGCTTTGAAATTTTGAAACGTTTCATTCGAATACGCATGTGTTTTTATATTACAGTATATAGATGTTGAAATTCTCCCCCTCCGTGGGGGAGAGGGACAGGATTAAGGCTGACCATGAAGAACTCGGCTTCTATTATACTATTTTAGATGCGGTATTTTGCATTTTTGATTGCATTTTAATAGGGTACGTCAAGAGAATGTATACTAAGAAGGGATTTTTCAAAATTCCCCCTGTGGGGAGTGTTATACATTTATAATAGATACATTTTGAGCCACAGCAACATGTGGCCGGGTACAGCTAGTTATTAATAAATGTTCTATGTATCACTATTTTCTAGCTGAATATAAAACCAACAGCATATTGATATTTACAACTAGTGTAAAAGATATAAATGGCAACATCATAAATCAGAAGTACATAACCTTCCCTTTTCTCTTCATGACCCTCAAATTTATATATGAAACAGACAATTCCTGGAAATTATTTCTTAACTGGTAACATTCCTACAATCCCACAAATATCTTCCATAATTCCTAAGGACATTGTGAACCTCTATCACAAACTGTTCATGATCATTGTTTATCTTGAAATTAAACAAATTTAATTTATGATTTATTTTGCTAGGCAATACTTAGACAAGTATTTGGAAATACAGTATAAAAAGAAATTCTAAACATACGAAGAAATGTAGACATTATGTAACAAAGCATCCATTCAGCATGCAAGACCATGTAATACTGAACATTTTGCTTTTAGAAGTCACATATACAGAAAATTTGTGTAAATTTATGTGTAATTTCTAAAATATGTATATTATATCTAAAACTAAATGTATAATAAAATATATAGAATTCTGTTTTTATAAAGTTTGTTAGTGAGCAAACACTATAAAAACCAAATGTTGTTAGCTCCAAGTATAATATGTCAGAGGATATGAACTTTTAAAAAATTACCTGAAAGGCATTCGTTGCAATCCAAAAATGCTTAAATATTTAATATCCATTTAGAAATTATAAAAATAAATAATAATAATAGAATAAACGAGGATGCAGGCCTACAGATACACGAATCTTGGGAAGGTTTCCCAACAGATAGGGAGTGAAAAAATAAACTAACATATTTGTGAACCAGAGGGAAACACACCGAAAGGCAAAATACAGATGTGTAAACAAGACATAGCTTGAAAATTTCCAGTGTGTAAAATTGTGATACAGTATGGATTCATCAGATTCCACGTTTTTGTATCGAATAGTACAGAATTTACTTTTCAAATTTGCTAGTCCAGGATAACACGTACTCTTTATTGGATTTTATTGCGTACGAGTACGTACTTCGAGAAATTTTTTCAATAAAGCTAATAGTGTACGTGCACATAACTAGAAATCCACAAAGAGATATATCACGACCGAGGAGGAACCCATTTAGGTCCAAAATGCACATCATAATAAATACGTAGAAGAAAATTGCATCTCGAGGTCATTCCGTCGCGCGGTCGTCCAGTTCGATACGTCCGTCTACGGGAAAAGTGCACCAATACGAAACGCAAAAAGTAAGTCGACGAACAAAAAAACAATCCAAATAATTTAACATTCGGTCGATCTCCAACAAATGCCATATAAATTTTATGCTCGAATGCATTGTTTGCAGAGTATTGCTATTCACATTACTTTAAACACGTATACTCATTTTATCCATTTATACTCGTCCCGTAAGCTACGCCAAGACCGCTCGAATTCATAGTCTCGAATCTTTGATTCCGTTTTCATTAAAAATATTTGTTTATAGATCAAAAATCATATTTAGAATATTTCAACTAACATTCTTAATTAGCAAACTTCCGAACATTTAAAGATTTTTGGAAAGTTTTTTTTATTACTTAAATTTTGATATTTTCAAATTTCTATATTTTCTCCGAAATTTTATATATTTTTAAACATTTTATACTACGCCGGCTACATGTAAATAAATCATTAATGCTTAACGATGCACGAGTTAAAATTAAAAGTGATAAGTGCATTTCGTCATTAAAAGAAGTAGAAGTTACTTTTGGATCGATCTTCATATATTTATATACGTAACAATTAACTAAAAGTAACTTCCACCGATAGATGTGCACTTTGAAATTGATTAATTAATCAAAACCACGTGGCTTTTAACTTAAATCTTACGAAATTTTAACACCTTAGAAAGTCCTACTAAATACGAACAGACCTGTTCAATCGCATATTGCACTTCTGCCGGAAAGGATATAAAACTGTTCAAATTTTCATCTTCAAAAATATCATCTTCGTATTCGACATTACAAACATTTGCCATTTTGTCAGCCTACTTTCATTTCAATTATTATGACGAAAATTGAAAAAATATATATATATAAATTTCTAAATTATTATTCGATATTTTAATTTTAAAGTNTTACAAAAATGTTAAAAATTTACTTAAAAAATTTATATTCTTAGAACAATATGCAATAAATATATTCTTATATTAATGAATTATTCATATGCATTGAATACAGTAATACCCCAAACTTACGCGATAGGTGGGATCGAGCGATAACAGCGTAAGTCAGGGTATAATTTCGCAATTTGTGTAAAATCCGAGTCGGATGTATGTAAGCTAATAAATGTTCTCGTTAATCTTCTCATCTTTTGATTCGTTCACGGGTTACAAGAAATCACCACATAGAGTCTCTAAAGTCTCCGTAGATATAACAAATACAGAAATAAATAACACAAAATAAGTTGTAGCTATGTGTTGATTCCACGCGACACGTCCGAACATGTAAGTTGAACAATAGTGTGGGGGGAGTGAGTAATCGAGAGTTGCGTGACACTCAAACAAAAGACGAATTGATGAGATTTGAAAATTGAGTAACTCTGGGTTCGTGTAAGTCAGGGTAACGTAAGTCGAGGTATTACTGTACTCTATTTTTAAGTTAGCCAAGTTTTTGATTAACTGACAAGGCAAAACTACAAAACTTTTACATATTATGTCTGCTTATCGTAAGTCGAGGTATTACTGTATATCAAAAACTGCAAAACCTTTTAATTTGACACAGTTTGAACATTCTGTATATTCAAATTAAAATACCATACAGTGATACCATACTTCAAATGACTCTAACCTCAAACACTTCAGAGTTCAAATGCCTAATTCAACAAAAAGTTACTTCAAATTTCGAACTGTGTGCACAGTGAAAAAATGCACTTGAAGTGTAAAATAAGCTTCTAAACAAAAAATACAATCATATATATCAAAACCAATAATATGTTAAATTGCACAACTGTTAAAATTAAATAACACATCAACAAGTATGTTAAGTAATGTAAAAATATGCAAAAACTTTCTGTTCAATCAAATAAATATAATCTGTACTCATGAATCACTTATTGAATTCTTAAACAATAATACAGTCGACCCCCCTATAATTACGGTCCCTATAATTACGATTCCTATAAAACTACGAAAAAAGACCGGGTGATGAGGTCTCGACATATCCGAACGGACAGCCCCCGAAAAATTCCTGGAAATTTTTTACCTGTCCGGATTCGATCCCGGGCCCCAGAGCGGTAGGAAACCATCTTGACCGCTCGGCCATCAAGCCGTCGAAGGATGAAAGGTTATAAAATCAGACCGCATCGTTTTCTACCGCCATATTTGGAAACCACGTGACCTTGACGAGTCGAAAAAACTTCAAGAATTTTTCAGATGGTGATCCGTTCGGATATGTCTGTCGGACCCCGTCCCTCACCTGGCGGCCTCCCATTGTGGGCCTGGCCGAACTCATAATGGGCTTGCTAAAAGAGATCCTCTTAGTGCCCACAGGGCGGAGAAAGTTTTAAAAAAGTACAACCTTCATTTCAAAAACAAAAAATACTTTATTAAATAAAATAATTGCCATTAAATTCAAACACCTTCCATCGATCGGCCGAGTCACGGGTTTCTTCTGAATAAAACTGAAACTGTTATGATTCGAATAACTCTGCAAATGCGATTTTCATCTCCTTATCATTAGTAAACCGCTTTTCCACCCAAGAAGCGATGCATGGAGCGGAAGAGATAGTAGTCAGATATTGCAATATCCGGGCTATATGGGGGTGAGGGAGAACTCAACCGAAATCAAGCGGCATCTGCCGGGTTGACACGTGTGGTCTTGCGTTTCGTGAAGAAAGCGTATAATGTTCATCAGCGGACGAATTATGATAAACTAGTTACAACCAAATGAAACTCGTTTCTCGCGTGATCAGGTATTTGTTGGCTTCTACCAGTTGCCGCAGCTCGTCATTCGACAGGATGGAATGCCTGCCTGAGCGTGGCTTATCTTCGACTTCATATTGTTCAATTTTAAATTTACTGAAGCAACCTTAGATTGTAGATTTTGATAAGACGATCTTGTCAAACGACTGCACCATACGGCAATAAGATTCAACTGCTTTTATACTAAACTGATAATCAAAAAGTGCGCGAATTTGGTCAAGAGAAAGCGTTGGCGACCCTGACATATTTAAAAAGTTGGTATCGCCACACGAAATATCTTTTCATTTATAATCATAAGTGTACCTCAACACCCTTCATTTACATATCCCACAAAAAACTGTACCCACCAGTGGCCGAGCGGTCTTCGTACCCCGAAGACTGGGAGTTCGGTCGTGGTCCCGGAAAACTCCACGTGGTTAGGACGGGCTGGCCACGTGGAGTTTTCCGGGTTTTCTCCGCGTCTGTAACGCCTAAATAGGGGCCAGTTTCGCTTAAAAAGACCTCCCGGAAAGCATTCCCTAGGCGGATCGCCCAAGTGTTGCGTTACCATAACATAACAAACAAGAAAATTCATCTGTCAGAGAAAACTTTTGAATATTCTAGAAGTCTAGAAAAATCAAAAAATTTTTCATCAACCCAATAATTTGAAAAATTACTATCGAGTTATTTGTAGCTGCTATTTTTGAGCTTATCATTAATAGTGATATATACGAGGGCGGTTTTTTCAAGTTCCGATGGTCCATAAAACAAAGACAAGTGTAAATAACAAACAGCCTACGTATATTATTTTTAACAACTTAGTTTTAGATGTTATTATTAATTGTGGAAAAAGAAAAAAAAAAAAAAAAGAAAAATAACATCCATCATGGTTTTGGCTAGTCCCACATTATGGCGATGGGGTGATAAGAGAAGAGATCAGACGTATTCCTGGTAGACCATCCCCCAAAAATTCCTGGGGTTTAAAACCTATTCCGAGTCCTCTAGAGTGGTAAGTTGTCATTTGGACCATTCGGCCATTATACTTCAATATGTATTCTTATAATTTTAATTTTTAAGAACATAATATTACTATTTTCTTAAAAATTATTATTATATCTTTATAACAACAACTTTTTTCCTGTTTTATATTATTCATAAATTTTTAAAGTTGTTCCACAAAATTTATCAATAAATAAAGACAAAATTGGGAGAATTGAAATTTTAAATTTAAGAAAGCCTTCTTATCAAGCTCATCGTGGATTCAGCCAAGCCCACAATTGGGTAGCTGGGTGATAAGAAACAGGACCCGATTTATCAGAGACGGATTGCCCCAAAATGAAAATATTTCTAAATTAAATTTCTATGAATTAACAATGCGATGCTAAACTGTAGAAATGTTATTATTTTATATTCAAAATTAAGAAAACATACATAGCTAATATAAATGAATACAGTATTACATATACAACAATACAAAAACAGTCTGTGTTGCCTTTTCGATGTAACAGAAATTTTTAAACAAAGTTAAAGATGTATCGTCAGTCAATTCATCTAAATAATTAAAAACTTGGCGTAAAAATCTATTTTATTGTTGAAGCATTGTTCTTCAAACTTTAAAATCATTGTTGGGAACATGAACATTAAATTCTTTACCATCTTCTTCGTGACTGGAATGGTAATGGCTGGTGAACATACGTCAACATGGAAGAATTCACAAAAAAGAAGACATTCTACTCGGAATGAGATAAAACCTAAAAATAATTTAATCGCTTCGCGTGTAAACTACGAGAATATTAGAAGTGCTAATTCTAAAGAAAATGAATTAAATTACAAAAGATTCGTGCATAGGAACCGGAAACTCCATCATAAACACAGAATTCCTCACTTCGATCATCCAAAATTTAAAATGGAACATCGTAAAGAATTTTTATTTGGTAAAAGAATAGTTAAAGATGTAAACGATAACAGAAAACAGTTTATAGATGATTATTCAAACTCGGATAATTTAAAAATTGTCGCAAAACGGGATAATTTGGAAGGGATTAACAGATTGGTATACATCAATAAACCATTCTATAGCTTCATAATAGTAAGTTTCTTAGTAATAGGGACTACATTGGCTGTTGTAGTAACTACAAAATTATATTACTGGAAAAGAAAACGAATGATGTCGAACGATAGCTGTTATGAAAAGTGTCACGAAGATTGTTTACAATCTTTACTTTCGGAAGAAGATGAAAATGAAGAAATTCAATCTAATGTTCGGACAACTCACGGATTTAAGCCATTACAAACACAAGGAAAATACATAAAAAAAGATTTTTTGTCTTCCCAACGAATGTATAAGTCGCGAATGAATTCAGATGTTCATAAAGTAAATCATTGTCAAATTGGTGATACGAATTTTACAGATGTAAAATTATTCCCTAATTTTCGTAAAGATGCGGAAGATCAAAATTTATTGAGTAATATTTCGAAGTATAAGAAAGAAGTTGGGAATAATTTCAAAAGACTCGATTTAACTAATCAAAAATTAAAGTATAAAATATCAAATAAGAATTCGAAAAATGTAACAACAGATTTTTCAGAAAATAATTGTAATGTATTGAAAATTTCTCCACCTTATCCTGACTCTAGCAACTTAAATGATGTAACAAGATTAAGAATGGACGAAGCGCAATATTTTACAGATTTATCTTACACTGAATCAAAGGAAGAAAGCTTAAATCTTAGTAGTCAAAATGAATATATTTCTGATACAGTATCAGAATCTGATATTGATAGTGAAAGTTTTAAAATCGGGAGTGATTGCCAATCGCTAGTATCCATCTTAGTTCATCATTTTCAAAGATGATATCAATATTGAACTGAGATTTTATTGATTTCGTAAAATAAATTTAATTTCAAAATTTGCAGAAGTTACATAATTATATACATACAGAATATATGTGTGTTTATTTTTGGCACTTTCCTCTCTGTACGAGCCTTTTTTTCATCGTCCAAGTCTAATGGGAAACCCGGGTAGTAAGCGATGAGATCCGACATATCCCCCCAAAAATTCCCGAGGCCGGTACTTCGCCGCCAATGTGGGCCATACCAAGCCCGAAAAAGATTTTCTTACTGCCCACAAAGTAAAAAGAATACAAAATGCCCACAAGAATACAAAAAATACCTCCATATACAACATCAGTCAAAAAATTCCCAAATTTTTCGAAAAATTGAATATTCTTAGCCATTAATCAAAAAGCGCTAATAAATTAAATACATTTTAATATATAAATTAAGAAAAACTTGTATAAAATATTATTAAAAAATTTTTATTTTTTATTTTAAATGTTTTCAAAAATAAAAAAAATAATAATTGAATAAAATTCTACTGTAGTTTTTTAGTTTTCCATTTTGAAAAACATTATTTGTAAATTAATAAAATTTCTAAAAATTATTTTAAAATTGTATTAAATAATTTTCGGAATATATTTTCTGAAAAAAAAAAATTCCCAGTAACGAGTTGCTTTACTTTCCCGGCAAGATTTAACACTGCGTATGTGGCGCCATCTGTTACGATATTTTATTAGTAAAAATTTTTTATATTTTTAACTATTATAAAATGGCAAAAACCTTAATTTTGAAAGTAGGAATGGGTTTTATAAAAAATTGTAAATGCTAATAGCGAATAAAATCAACCCTACTAGAGATACACGCGACCCCCTTTATCTCCCTACTCCGTCGACCTTTAATTACCAAAATTTAATAGCAAAATTCGAAAATTTCTGAAATTTTGCCTTTAATACCCACCTCTCTGCAAAATTTCAGAAATTTTCGACAAAAAGCGCAAGAGTTAAACTCCAAAAAGTGTGGAAAAATCGTGCTCCCACCATACTCACTCACTAATACAGATAAACCCCCCGAATATATTTGCATTTCTCGACGTTTCCAGGTGTTCTAAGTGTAAAAATATTGAGGGGGTGGCAGTATTTTCCCTCTGTTATATAGAACAGCCGGAAAAGTAAAAATAGCNTTTTAAATTTGTTTTACTTAAATTTTGCAGTTCTTATTACGATTTTTCTCATAGAAGCAAATTCTACAACTCCACCAGATTTAACATTTTTTTTAATGGAAAAAATTAAGCAAAATATACGGCATAAAATGCAAATTCTAATAAAATATATCTTAATTAAAAGCTAAAAAAATAATTTTATGCATAAAGAAGCATCAGATTTGAGCATTTTTCAATGAAACACCAACATGTTTATAAGCTAGCAGGGGCTAAGAAATGCCTGAATTTAATTTTATTCTCCCAAAAATTGACTTTAATATTTATACATTATTCATTTATTACATTGTAATATTATTCATAAATTTATTTGTTCATATAAAGGGATGATGACAACTAAAATTGAAGGATTTCTTTTTTAGGCCATAGTCGCAGCGTGTCATTGGACATTATTAGAAAAGAAAACTCTCTTAAAATATTCTAATAAACTTGCTTGATGCGAATATGTTTTACTATGTGTTATGAGCTCCATTTACATCCTTATTAAACATAAAAGCTCGCTTCCCTATTGAGCGATATTATTTTTGATAAAAATAAAATACTTTATGTTTATTTTATGCATTTTTAGATAAATTACAAATAAATTACTGTAAAACCTGTTTAAACCGGACAGGATATTTCTTCCGTTTTAGACAGGTTTTTTAAACACAGGAAATCCCTCCGTTTCGAAGAATTCTTTCCGCTTAGACGGGTTTCCGTTTTGAACAGGTACATAAACGAATAGAGTGATGCGGATCAATGGCAAAACTTTCGTCTCTTTTAGAGGAAAAACTATACATTTGTACTTCTTAGTATAAAAAAACTAAGTACAGAATTAGAATATGGTATTTAACGTAATAAAATATGATCCCAATTTTAGTAAATTAGCATTAAAAAAAAGGAAGCTCGAGCGAGACAAGTTATGAGTTACGGTGCTCTTATTCATTCATGTAGTTATGAAGAATGAACTGTACAACAACTTTCTCATTTCCTGTCCGTGTAATTGCTACGTCAATTCTAAAAACATAATTAAAATATTGTCATAACAAAAAGATTACTAGACATATACAAATCGCCGAATTAAGAAAATGTGATCGTTCATGTTTTTTGGAGGATTGCAGTATCAATTAATCAATTCGAAATGTTTAATGGTGTGAGATTTTATTCCTGTTTAAATAAAATTATACGATGTTTAGATTATTTAAATATCTGTATATGATTTATTAGGAGTTTAAAAACCTTAATTAAATTAAAAATTGAGTTTTTCTTGGAAAGATTCGTGGCTCCTTCTATGGTTTGTCAATTACATTCTTCGTGGATATTGTTGAGCGATCTTCTTGGGCTTTCTATAATCTTATAATTTTTAATTTATTTTATATAAAAGTTTGTGTTAAAGCTATTAAGGACTTTTTTAAAGAAAANATGCGAATATGTTTTACTATGTGTTATGAGCTCCATTTACATCCTTATTAAACATAAAAGCTCGCTTCCCTATTGAGCGATATTATTTTTGATAAAAATAAAATACTTTAATGTATTTTTTTAAAGAAATTTTCCCCATTTTTTTGGAATTAAATTATGATACTAAATTAGTTTATATACAAATCTAAAGTTTATTAAATACGTAATTTATTTTAAAAAAGTTGAATTTTAAACTGTTTTTTTTATGCAAAAAAATAAGAAAAGAAAATGTGGCTAGAGTCTAGAGGTGAATAATCTCCCTAATTCGATAATTACGATTAAATGCCTGGTGTTTTATTTTTATTACCTAAAAAATTATATACTTTACAACAATGTACAGGATGTAAAGTAAGTGAAAATGTCCTTCGCACATTCTTAACAATTTCTTCCTGTTGTTAGTCGACATAATTTCTTAATTGAGTCGACTTTACAATTCAGGTAAAGATGCCTCTTCGCGTTCTTAAATTATACCACTTTAGCATGAATGGGTTAATGTACAGAGCTTAAAAGAATTTGAACTTTCTTGTTTACGTGTAAGATGAGTATAAGGACTGAAATTTTGTTGTAAGGAACCTCAAAAATTACTCTACAGATAATATTATGAAATGGAATACTTGTACACTACTTTCGTCACATTTTTATTGTAATGTACAAGTATTTTCATTAAATTTATGCAATTGCAAGTGTAGATTAATGTACACTTTCATTACATCAGAGTGGGGCCTTTGAGAGGGGAAAGTGGGGAATTTTTCCCTGAAAAATGGGAGCTACCTCTATAAATTAATGTTATTTTACTAACAAAAAATAAGATTAATAAAGAAAAAAGGTAAAAGGGCTCGCTAAAGAGAAAAGGCCCTCTCTTCCCCGGGCCCCATACGATTTCTCGACAGCTCTCAGACAGTGGAGCTTTATCCAATTGAAAAAAAGTGTAATTGCCTGGGCCCTTTGTTGATGGAGGTCCTAAACTAATCTTTTATAAACAAAAAATATTTCTCCAAAAACATTCCTCCGAAGAAAAATGTCTGAAGTCAACGCTGTAGACGGGACCTGTAATTCAAATTCGCCCGGGCCCCATGAAGATATAACGCGCCACTGTCCTCAGAGCCTGAACAGTTTTACAACTGGCTATTGATTTTTTGAAGTTTCTTACAACCGAATTAGTTCTAACACTTCTTTTCACACGAGCTTAAACGATGATAATTCACAAAATTATAATGTAAGTGAGCGTGAAGCCAATGATATTGACCTCTAATTCTCTGAAATAACAAATTTAAGAGAGAGTTTTGTTAAGAGAGGGATGCGAGGTGATAGTAATTCTTGGACACGATGTCAGGGAGTGTATCTGCGCATTCTCAGTACAGTTGTCTGGCAAGACGTCACTTGTAGCTCCACACGTGATTATTGTGTTCATGGATCTCTTTTCTCTACTTTCGCAGCTTGGACATGATAATAAGATTTTTTATTTTTAAAAAATAATTAAAGTGAATTAAAGATGGAAAATAAAGAAGATGGTTCCGCACCACAAACTGAAGTAGATGGACAAGAAGAGAATCGCGAAACTTGGAATAAAAAAGTGGATTTTCTACTTTCTGTCATCGGATTTGCAGTCGATTTAGCAAATGTCTGGAGATTTCCTTATCTTTGCTATAAAAATGGTGGAGGTATGTCATAAATATGTTAATTATTATACAGATTTCCATATGCATTAAATAAATACAGTAAATGTTTACAATGTAAGAAGTTTTGAGGATTTTTTTCTCTATAAGTCAATAGGTTAATTAATTAAATAATTGCCCCGTTATTTGCAGAGATAGAAATTAATTAAAGTGTAAATATAAATTTATTATATAGAAAAAATTTTTATTAAAAAAAACAATCAAATTTGATAAATATTTAAACACGAAAATAATATATTTTTTCTATGTTGCAAGTGAAGAATATCTTAAAGAAATTTATGCAAAAAACACTATATTATATTAAATTTTATGAGGAGGAAAAACTTACAAACTTTATGCAAATTACTGGCAAAAATAAGAATAAACTTGAGCAACTTTTGTAACTAAAAATTATCTTTATTTGTTAGATTTTAGTGTTTTTGGATAAATATAAACATGAAATAATGATAAATTTTATTATAAAAATTATCATTTAAATCTATAAAAATAATTTATTATTAAATTTCACTAAAATTCTGAAGAATGAGACGTCAAAATTATCAATTTTTAGCCATATAACTCGTGTTTTACATTTTAAAAAATCCATTGTAAAAACAGTAAAAAATGTTCTTTTAACTTTTATCAATGATTTATATTTACTTAATTTTAATTTATATTTAATCAAGAATTATATGTGATCAAGGATAACAGTAGAATATCATAGAGAAGATAATAGAGTAAATTATTACATATATGTCCTTGGTTAAATTTTGATCAGACATATTTTTTACATCATTACCATAGATGAAAAGAATAAACAAAATGGGAAAATAAATATTTAAAACGTGTAAATTTTATCATTTCCTATGGAAATTAACGTAAGAAATGAAGTGTAATTTTTATTATTTAATTCAAAAATTAAGGAGAATAAAGTGTAATTTTTTATCATCTGTTGTAAAAATTGGGGGCTAGTTTGAGCTATTTAATTAGAGAAATAATGTTTAACACGTAATATGCAAAGTTATTTGGCATCTATAACTTATTTTTTTTAATAAAAACCATTGTTCAATGCCTCAAAAATAATCGAATCACAGTTTAAAATATATAAAAGTTACTAATTTAAACATTTATTCCTATGTAAAATCTTTTGTAAACTGAATTATTTTCTGACAATTTAAATTTCCTGTTTCCCTCTTCTAATTAATACATACGAAACTTATAAAGAACATTAAATTATTCCGGAAGTTAGACTTAAGTAACTGTCATCCCATCAAAAATTATCTTTAACAATTCTGTTATTAAAATTTATTGTTTAAAATATCAAATTTTATTTTAAATAAAGTATATGTTTATTTAATTATTAAAAAGTTATACTTTAAAGCAATTTTGATCGTTTAATTTCGTTTTAATTAAGAATTTTTTATTAACTTCTCAACCTTTATTATTTCGAGTCGAGCCAACAATACGATTTGTAACTTCGTTCGGGGTACGCGATCTACCGATTGAGAATCTTTTTTTGAGAAGAAACACTTTTTATGCTTTTAATTAAATTATAATTTATTAAACGGGATTATAATTATAATTATTTAATGTAACCTTTGCCAGCTTGTAGATTAGATTCGTTATTTTATATTTAAAGCGATTTAAATCTAAATAATTATGTACATTTTTTAAGGTATTTGAGGTCAATAGTGATGATTTCACGCATTCATTTCTATTTTTAAAGCAATAAAATGCTTCGAAAATGCAATAAAACTTTTAAGAAATAAATCTATAAACCACACGCAATAAAAACGACTACAATTTTTTACTTTTTTGATTTTTTCTATCGAACTCCACACCGAATTTTAGTTCACTCGTGACAAATTCGAGTGAACAAAACGTTTTCTCAAATGGAAATTCTTTGAAAGAATTTAAATAAACTTGACTATGATTATAATATTATATACAGTATTTAAATCCACAAAATTTGTTTTCGAATCATTTAAAATATTCGCATTTCAAGCCACTTTCTTTTTTTATTTAAATCCCTTGAGTTTTTGTGGTTTTTTTTAACCTAATATGGACAATTTTCATTATTAAATCTATACCAAAGTGTTTTTATATTATATTTTTAAAAAGAAAATTTAAAAAATAAAAGAAATTCACACTCATTTCCATACTTTTTAAAGTAAAAAGTTGTAAAATTCACCGTAAAATGAAGAATCATTTTAAAACATTTATTTACTGTAAAATACAAGTGGTACAAAAGTCAGTTAACCGAAATATATATATAAATTTTAAGTACAGTTAAAATCAGTGGCCAAATGGGTACTGAATACTGGTCACTGGTTCGTATCTTACTAACGAAGTGACCACGCGGAGTTTCGTATTTAACACCTAAATATCGAGCCAATTTTCCCTAGAAAGTCCTCACGATCCGTAGAAAAATATCTCGGTTAATTGACTTTTGGACAGCCCTGTATATTTTGCATTTTTTTTTTTTTATATACTTAACTGAAAGTGAAAAACATTTTCTGTCTTGTTCTTTTAACAAGAGTTCAATGGAAGGACTTTTTAATTTAGTAAATTTCAAACAGATTTAAAGAATGTATATAATATTAAATAATTCCAATGGAGCTTTTAACATGAATCGAAAGGCTTCGTTGGAGCATATTACGTTCATTTGAAAAAATTCGAGCTCGAATGGACAAACTTTTTACAAATGTTATCGCTAAGAAGTCGACTAACAGCCTCGGGGATTCAAAAATACTTTCTACTTTTAATAAATTCTAGGGTTATACAACTCCACACTACAATTTAGTTTATTAAAAATGAGAACGAATTACGTTACACTGTATTTATTAAATAAATACCGAATTTACAATCACAATTGTCTGTAATACTCAATCAATTAAGAACTATCATTATCCAGGATGTCCGTACTGAAATGCCAATAGTTGAAGTCTACTTATAAGGACATTATAAAGGACTATTCATTATATAATATCATTTATACAAACCCCTATATAGTGCCCTCCTCGATAGTGCGAATTTCGTGAAGCACCAACGGATACTCTGAATGGATCTTCCTCGATAGAGATGATCTGAATAGAGAAGACTTTTCAACATCTTTAAATGTACTAAATGCACGATTTTACATTGCAAACCGGTTGGGTTCCCCTCCCGATCAACAGGCTGGCCACGTGGAGTATACCGGGGTTTTTCGCGTAAATAACGGTCACTTTCCTTTAGAAAATACTTCCGGAAGCACAACCTTTTGGCAACTTTACTTTAGAGCCATATTCGATATACTGCCGATATCAAAGGCGAAAAAAAGGGATGGCGCTAATCCGAGGTTTGAATGCTTAGCCATTAAAGATTACTAATATTTATTAATAATACTCAATTTTAGTTGTATTATACGATCCAGCAAGATAAGGACTACTAAGAACGAAGTTTAATTTATAAAATCTCATTTAACCTCTTGTAGCGTTGAAACAATATCTTTGAATGGTAGTGCTTATGAACATTTTCGGGTCCTCTAGGCCTTTAGAACACGCTATAAATTATTGTCTCTATTTTGCGGAACATTCTTCTGTATGCATATTGTATACGTGGTGTCCCTTAAGTCTAGAACAATGGGAGTTATGTTGATATTTATTCTTTTACAGATAAAAGCATGGCGTCAAGTAAGGAGGAATAAATTCGTTATTTTGATGGTTAAATTCTTCGTCAACTTCATATTGATTACGGGCTCCTACCATTAAAATCATTTGAACTCGTTCTTCCTTACTTAACACCATGCTTTATCTGTAAAAGGATAAACAAAGATAAAAATTTATTTACTGTATATTTAATAAAATATATATAAAAACCAGTAAATATATTTGATTTAAAGAGTTAAAATGTGTTATTTATGTATGTATTAATGAAATTTTGTTGCTTAAAATATCAGTTTCTCAGAAATTGCATTCATCAACAGTCATTCGGATCAGGACGAATACATTAGTGTCATTAAAAAAACCAATTAGGCCTATATACAGTGTATATAAATATATATATATACACTTTAAATTAATAAATATACATTATAGTCATTTAATGGCTGATAATGTTTTTGTTTCTTGTTTCGATCATTTTGGAAAATTGATGAGACAATCAACAGTATTCTTCTTGTACCTCATCCGTCATTTTTCGTGTCACGTATTAAGCAAAGTCATAGGAGTGTAGCGAAAAATCAAACTCTGTGAAATTATTAAACTACTAAAAGTGTTTGACAAGTGTGAATATTTAATATGAGCATGTTTTTTGGTGCTTAAAATTATACATTTTCCAAAAAAAAATGACGAAAGATTTTTATATAGAAACTACAAATTATCTTTAGTATTTATAGAAACAAATTTAAATTTATGAAAATACATTAAAATAAGAGTTAAATAATCAAATTTAGGAATAAAATATTAAGTACTTTTTTTATTTTATCCATTTTCGTGTCTTTACTGTTATGGTAAAAGTATTGATTTTCTCAGGACAATCACTTATGATTGTCATTTTATTGTTATATAATTTTCCTATATCGTGATATATTATTAAAGAAAAATAAATTTTTTTATATATTATGTAAATATTATATAACATTTAGAAATTTTAGTATTGGATTTTTCATGTATAGATCCACATACTGTATTGGTAGTATAACAGTATAGAATGAAAAGTGTTGTGAATAGAATAATAAAAACATTAGGAAGGTGGTTCTAATGTCAAAAACATCTTATTTCTGGATTCAGTTTTGTTGTTCTTATAAATCGAGAGAGTCACAACAACTTTTCTTGTAGACTTAATGCATTTTTCATGAAGAAACTTTTATCTACCGAAAACAGGTGTCTTTCCAAGTCAAGACATAGCTTAAACTATCCAATACTGATTTTATACTTAACAACTATTTAATTTACTAATTTTTATCACTTATTTTTTTGTATATATATCATAAAATATACATTAAAAATTACTTTAAAACTTTTTAATCATATACAACAATATAGTGCTTTAAACACTTAACAATACTGATATAATACTTTTCACAAGTATTTGGCGAATGTACATGTAATTTAAATGTCTTTAACAATATATTCAAGTTTACAGGCTGATAAATTAGTTACAGTGTTAGTATTATTTAAAATATATACAGTAAATAATAGATACTGATATACACGCACACACACGAATCTATGTAGAGAAGGCCATTTGGTCTAGCCATATACACATAGATCCCCAAAAATACTTTACGTAAAATGATACAGAAGTGATATAAATTAAACATTTTGTAATTGTCTGGTTTTGGTAAATATTTGTGATTGTCTGGCTTTGTCTCTCAGTCCATATATTACTATACAGTATATAGGGACTGAGAGAAAAAGCTAGGGTCTGATATATATATTAAAATATTTCTTTACCTTAAGTTAATGCAAAAATGTAGAGTTCGCTTGATTTCTTGATATTTTAGTACAGCACTGAAGATGAAGAGCAGCGACATTGAAGCTTTTCCTCATCGCTTGTGTGTCTTTGCAGAGCAGCATCTTAAGGAATAGCTAATCTGAACTTTAACCCCTCCTACTTATAAAACAATGTGTTTGAAGGATTGTGTTTATAAGATATTTTTGAATCGCCATGCCTCTACAACACTCTGTAAAATTATTGTCACTACCTCTCCAAACATCCCGCATGAAGAATTTATATAATTTTAAAAATTATACTAAATTTAAATTTTATAATAATTTTCATTTATTTATTCATATCCGTTAATATAACCTAGTGTTAAATAAATAATTTACAAAATTTTAGAACTTATAAATAATATAATAAATTAGTTTTAAATTTCAACATTACATAAGCTTAAGTTATAAATTTTATTTAATAACATTATATAACAATATTCTGTTATTGTTTGGAAGAAAGTAAATAAATAAATTAAACTTTCTGTTAAATATTCCAATAATTTATTAAATAATTTAGAAAATTATATTTACTAAGTATTGCCTTTTTATCTAGATTACAAAATAAATGAAGTTTGTGTAGATACAATGGAATTAAATTAAAAATTATGGATTCAAAATTATTTAATTTCGAGATAATTATTGGCACTAAATATATTTCAAAATGTTCTTCTTTTATATCTAGAATAATATTTTATATAATAATATTATATATATTATGTTAATTATTAAACCTTTGTTATATTAATAATGATAAGACAATCACTTGTATATATTGCAGATAATAATTAAACTTTTTGAATTTTTATTATTTTTAATTAATTTAATTAATAATGTGAAAGTGTGGAGAATATAAATTTCGGTGTCTTCTTTGAAGTGTAATTTTTCATATTGTCCTACATCTCATCGATAAAGCTTTTGTATGAAATTCTATGCAATAGTATCAAAAATTAAACTATTTTATATATAAATGTCCAATATAATTCTTGTTAAATACCTGAATTACAATGCTTTAACATAGTTTCACAAGTTACTAAATTGTTTGCAAGCAACAGAGTTAGACTAACTTTTGAACCACTCTGTGTTATAAAATATTAAAATTTTTATAGATAGCTTAAAGCTTTTCAGTTATAAGCTAATAATAATAACAATAACCAGAACAATTTTTAAATATTAACTTTCAATTATGCATGTTATTATATTTCAATATTATAAAATAACAATATTTATCTATTGACAATTGAGTATCAGTTTCAGAAAGATGTTTTCCATCACAAAATGCTTTTGTTTAAATTAATAAGTGACAATTTTACTATTAATATTTCAATCAATTAACAATAAATCATTAAATTTTTAAAAATATTTCAATGAATTAATAAGAATCTGAACAGTTTTTAATCTCTTATAAATCTATCTTCATTTATTTGCAAGGTCACATTAAATTTTCAATTTTTTAAGCCGAAAAGGTGAAAAAAAAACTATTTTATATTAATTTATATTCAGGTAATTTTTTTTAAATCTACATATAATAGTTTTTAAATATTAATTGATGTTCATTTATAATTTAAAATAATTTATTTTCTTGATAAGTTTGTTGAAACTTTTATAGAATAAAGGACATAAATGACTATTATATTTGCCAAGTAATTAATTAACAGAATGACAATTAATAGATTTTTAATTAATGGAAGAAAAGTAAATTATGCAAACCAAATGAAATTATTTATTATCAATATTATTGTCTGAATGAATTATTAAAATTTTCCAAATGAAATTTTAATTATGCAAATATTAATGAAATATGCTTTATATATTCATTACTATTTTATAAATTTATATTCTTATTGACTTTACTTGTTTCAATTGCTAATAAAAATAAAGAAAATATTATAGAAAAATACTTTTTATCAAGCTATTTTTCTCTCTCATCATTTTTATATAATCCTCATCATCACATCTTCATTATCTTATAATCATGCGCTGGTATATTAATTTCAATTGATCTAAAGGTGAAAACAAAGTTTTTTGTTATTAAAAACTGCATATTTTATAAAATTTTATGTAATTCTACATACTACTTACTTAATCTCTTATTAAATCTTGTTACTCTCTTTATAGATTACTTTAGTATATAGTCACTAAAACTTTTGAATTTGCAGTCGAACTGATCGATATATATCGAGTCTACAAATTAACTGCTCGATAAAATAGTATTTAATTGTGTATGAGTACGAAGAGTTATTAGAATAAAGTGAAGAATGATCAGGAATCCAAATATTGTTAAATTTATTGAAAATATTTGAATTAATTGTACCTCATCCGTCATTTTTCGTGTCACGTATTAAGCAAAGTCATAGGAGTGTAGCGAAAAATCAAACTCTGTGAAATTATTAAACTACTAAAAGTGTTTGACAAGTGTGAATATTTAATATGAGCACGTTTTTTGGTGCTTAAAATTATACATTTTCCAAAAAAAAATGGACGAAAGATTTTTATATAGAAACTACAAATTATCTTTAGTATTTATAGAAACAAATTTAAATTTATGAAAATACATTAAAATAAGAGTTAAATAATCAAATTTAGGAATAAAATATTAAGTACTTTTTTTATTTTATCCATTTTCGTGTCTTTACTGTTATGGTAAAAGTATTGATTTTCTCAGGACAATCACTTATGATTGTCATTTTATTGTTATATAATTTTCCTATATCGTGATATATTATTAAAGAAAAATAAATTTTTTTATATATTATGTAAATATTATATAACATTTAGAAATTTTAGTATTGGATTTTTCATGTATAGATCCACATACTGTATTGGTAGTATAACAGTATAGAATGAAAAGTGTTGTGAATAGAATAATAAAAACATTAGGAAGGTGGTTCTAATGTCAAAAACATCTTATTTCTGGATTCAGTTTTGTTGTTCTTATAAATCGAGAGAGTCACAACAACTTTTCTTGTAGACTTAATGCATTTTTCATGAAGAAACTTTTATCTACCGAAAACAGGTGTCTTTCCAAGTCAAGACATAGCTTAAACTATCCAATACTGATTTTATACTTAACAACTATTTANAAATTATGATAATTAATATATAATTGTAATGAAGAAAGATTTGTCATAGTATGTATACACTTTTCTAGAGTTTACTCTTCATCCAAGTACTAATGGCTACTTACACAGTTTACAGGGATATATACAGTACATTCTAATTCGACCTTCTTAACACTGTACGTGGAACCTCCTAATTCAAATTGCCTGGGTACCATAAAATTATAATGCATCAATTCTCCTAGAAGCGTATTGCTGGCTTTCACTACACTCCAGAGTTTGCAATATTATAAAAGTCACACTGTTCTAGATACACACGATGTTAAATATTACAAAGTATAAGCAAAAATTAAACATTTTTCTGATACTATTTCGTACATACTTTTTATAAAACATAATTTATTTTTAGGAGCTTTTCTTATACCCTACTTGATCATGCTTTCGGTAGGAGGTATTCCTTTGTTTTTTATGGAACTGGCATTGGGACAGTATAACAGGAAAGGTGCCATTACATGCTGGGGGAGGATAGTACCACTTTTTAAAGGTAAGCGAAAAATAAATTACCATTTTTATTAAGTAATATTTCTTAACTGAAACGCAACGAATCGAATATTTTCAACGAAGATAATTGCTTCGTTAGTAGTTTTATTATCGTTTTACAATCATCAATTCGTTCTCGGCCATTAAAAATGTCGATCGAGTTGGTCATTAAATCAAATATTTCCGTCACGGACGGATTGCCATTATTGGTCCCACGTGACATATGAACTTTGGATAGCTAACGACCGAAGAATTAATCTGTTCCTTACTTTCCACCCAGGTGGTTAATGATAGGACGCTTCCTATCTTAAACGTCACTAAATCTTGCTGGGAAAACTTAAGAGGATTAACCCAAATAACTTGTCGTTTATTCATCTCCTCGCGAGCTTTCATAATCAGTTCGGATTTTTGTCCATTATAGTTAAATTTCGATAAGATTTCACGCTCATCCACGTGTGACATTTCTTCCTCCTTCATAAAAGAAAAATCGGAAAAAAATGGCTTCCCTCTTTCGCTTTGATTATTGTAAAAGCTCCGAGTTAAACTGTTAATTTCTTGTAACTCCTCGAATGCCACGCTCAAAGGGCAGGTTTTTCACTGATCGAAAACGCATTTACGCGCGAGGATCAATTCGAAAAGCCATATCGATCATGTGACTTGTCCAAAGGGAGGATTTTTTTTCCTATTGCTACGTTTTACTCTTTTAAGTAATTAAATAGCAATTCCCCGATAGGGAATTTTCTCGACACGTTTACGTTTATTGTTGTTAAATTATCCTTCGAGATTTACCCTCCGAATAACATCCAATTTTTACTTCCAAAAAAATTCCAGGGTTTTCTTTATGTAAGGATGCTTGTGTGTGTGAGCTCTTTGCAGCTTAATAAATATTGTGGTTTTTGTCGAAAATTTCTGAAATTTTGCAGGGTGGTTTGTGTATTACGGGGATTGATGATATTAAATTTTGGTGGTTAAAGGTCGAGAGAGTGGGGAGGTAATGGGAGTCGTATGTATCTCGAGTAGGGTGACGATTTTACTCGTAATTAGCATTCACAATTTTTTTTTTATAAAACCCATACCTACCCTCAAAATTAAGGTTTTTGCCATTTTATAATAGTTAAGAATATAAAAATATTTTAAAATAAAATATCATAAGAGATGGAGCCACCAGAATTTTAAATATTGCCGAGAAAGTTAAGCAACTCTTTTCCTGGATTTTTTCTAAATTATTTTCTATTCTTTATTCCTAGAGGATACTAGACAAGGATACTTTAAGATGTATTTATATAAATTTAACAAATCCGTAATAAATTATCTGTAAAAAATTAAATTTTAATGTCTTATACACTATTTAATCAAATTTGACGTAGTGTTTTTATAGTAAGAAGTACCATTTTTGCTATTTATTATTATTAATTCTGTAATCAGTATTAATTGTAGAATAAGCTTATAATTAGAAAATATTCATTTATACATCATTATTTTCATATTTAGGTGTCGGATACGCTGTCGTTCTCATAGCTTTATACGTGGATTTCTATTATAATATCATCATTGCATGGGCACTCTACTTCTTTTTCGCATCGTTTACAAAACAATTGCCTTGGACAAGCTGTAACAACGAATGGAATACAGATAATTGCATGGAAGTTGATTCTAGTCTGACTGGATCCAATAATATATCACAATTTGATTATCAGTTATTTCTATCAAACGATACCAACTTCACCCAAAATGAAATCATCATTTCTTCTCCAAAAAATCAATCTAGAAGCTCACCCGCAGCTGAATATTTCAAGTAAGTCTGTTTTTTCACCTATAAAAGTACATTTACAATCACAAAAAGAGTTGAATTATTTTAAAAAAAACGATTGGAAAAAGTATGAAATTCGATCAATGGATTCAATCGTAAATAAATATAATGGATTAATCTAAAAAATTAAGGTTATAATCTGCCTTCGATCTATTTTTTAAGCACGCTAACAAAGTGATTTCATAATTTAATCGCTACGAACGGGTAAAGTTGCATTAAAGGCGGTTTAAAGTTCATTAATCGATCAAATTTTGTTAGTAAGTCCTGAAGAAACCCATCCATCACCAGAAAACCAGAAAACGTTACATGTAGACAGGCATAAAACTAATCCACGTGGAAAAATCCGACAAATGATAGCTGATAACATCTGTTACAATTCCTGTAGGTGACCCACTAGTGATCGAAACCACAAAATTGCCCACTTTTTATAATACAGTAAAACCTGTTCAAAACGGAAACCTGCCAAACTGGAAAAAAAAATATTCCGTACCGTGCTAGTCCGATTTACACAGGTTTTACTGTGTATCTTCACGAAGTAGACTATGATATTTAAAAAAAAAACTGTGAGGATGGCCTAAAAAGTCAGTTAACTGAGATATATATTTAGATTAGTTTAAGAACTTAGCTGACTGAATAACTGACTTTTGGGCCACCCTTTACGTTTATTAATACAGAAATTTAATTTATTTTTTCAGTCGAGCAGTGTTAGAATTACATAAAAGTCAAGGTATAGACGGTTTAGGTGTTGTAAAATGGGATATAGCTCTATGCCTCCTCGCTGTTTATATCATTTGCTATTTTAGTTTGTGGAAAGGAATATCCACTTCTGGTAAAGTAAGTAGATTTTACTTAAAATTATTTTTTAATTAGTATTTTAATAATTATAAATTGTAAAAATATAATAAATTAGACGTATTAAAATAACTTGCTATTTTTAAGCTTACTAAGCATTAAATTATATCATTTTTAATAAAATATAACACTATATTATTCCTTACTTTATACATTTTTATATAGTTTAGCCTTTCAGAAATGTCAAAATATTAAGATAAATATATATATTATTTAAAATAAGCTTTGAATTAAAGAAAACTTTTAAAAAAATCTACTGGAAAAGATACAAATATTTTTTATCTGGACGAGGATATATAGAGAGGAAAATAGGAGAAGATATTCGACGAGGGTCACGTGACGAGTTGGAAGAAGTTTTTAGAGTGTGAGTGAATAGGAGAAAGAGTATTCAAGCTCAGAACTGAGGCATCAGCAGAGGAGAGGGAAGTCCGCATGTCGTTAAAGCGTTTTAATTGGTCAGAAGAGAAGGAAGTAAGGGAGAGTGAGTTTCCATGTCTTGATCTTCCGGATTTATGTAATTATGTGACTTTTTCTTCTAGACAGCCAATTCTCTTCTTTCATTTTATTTACCATTCATTGCTTTTTTTCTCTTCCCGATAATTTGCCACTTCCTGAAAATGATGGATTGATTCTTTTCCTAATTTTCTACACATAATATATCGTTTTACATATTAGAAATGAGCATTTGAATTTTATCGTGCCCTATATAATTTAAATACCTCGTTCAGATCACTAGTAGATGGAAAAAAGAATTAAATTTATAATATATTTTCTACACGAGTAAGGAATAATATAACTTACATTAATGTGCGAATAAAAATAATGCTTGTTATTCTAAATAATAAGCTCTATCCATCTATTTTAAGGTAGTGTGGTTCACTGCACTCTTTCCCTATGTTGTTCTCTTCATTCTTCTCTTTCGGGGTATCACTCTTCCGGGAGCTGCCGAAGGAATCAAATTTTATCTAACACCCAATTTTGCGGCACTAGCTGATGCCAATGTAAGTAATATTTTCATATCTACAAAATACGCGTTTTACGTATAAAAATTGCTTGATAAGATGTAAATAATAAATCTAAGTATTAATATATTTTTATATTACGAGTCATTTTACTGGATGCGATGAATACAGTAAAGTACAGCAAAAAAAACCACGCGATTATTACTCGTAAAATATCTCAGTCATTTGATTGTTTAGTTCCATATTTTGTCATTCGTGTACTTGATTTAAAAATTTTTAAAAATTAGAAATTTATTTTTCAACTTTAAACATGCTTGAATGGGAGAAAATGTCTAAAAGTTTCTCGAATCTTTCGACAGATGGAGCCATTTAACAGTAACGTTTCCTTGTTGCTTACCTATGTGTTAAAATTAAACTAATTTAATCAATGGCCAATTTAAAAAAGTTAATAAAATCAGTTAATAAAAGTAAGTCTTAATTGATAAAAATTAATTCCGCTGAGTGTTTTCCATACGTTTTACTTAAAATTACTTAATATTTGAGACCTGGCGTAAGTCGTGAGCTCATTACTTATCGGTTAAAGAACATTATTCTAGATAAATCAAATATTCTAGAATGTTTAAATCTGAATGAACCATTTCTAAAACCCATAAACGTTTTTAGGAGTTTGCATTTCTGATTTTTAATCTATTGCAATAAGAGGAAGGGAATGCATTCAAGATGACAAACGTGCATTGTTATAAAGGAAAAACTATGCATTGTTTTAGAGGAAAAGTATGTATTGTTTTCTAAACTATCTAGAGGAAAAGATGCATTGTTGTAAAGAAAAACTGTGCATTGTTCTAGAGCAGCGTTTCTCAAAGTGGGCGATAACGCCCCCTTGTGGGCGCTGGAGGCTTTCAGGGGGGCAGTAGAAGGCTCAAAAAGAATTGGGGGGCGTTAAGGAAATATAGAGGGGCGACGGCAGACAAATTCTATATATAAAAATTCGACGGAATATATATAAAATGTTGACATTTTATATATTTTTTATTTTTTATTGAAGGTCACAACTTGAATATTTCTAACACATTGACTTTTATTTTAGCTCAGCGTTTCTCAAAGTAAGCAATAACGTCCCCTTCTTGGCGATGAATAGATCTAGGGGCGCTGGAGGCAGGGTATTGAACGGTGATTAAACGTAAAATTGGGGATGATAAGAGGAAACATTGCATTTAATGGTTTCCAGATGATGAGAACAATGTAAAGTAAGGGCACAAAGTGTGAGATTCATAGAAAAGTTTTCCTAAGAATATTTCCAATCCTTTTCTCACACAAGAGAAAATGGGTTAGGGGGCGTTGGGTATAACTTTATGGAACAAAAAGGGCGGTGGATCGAAAAAGTTTGAGAATCACTGTTCTAGAGGAAAAGTATGAATTGTTCTAGAGCAATAATTATGCATTGTTCTAGAGGAAAAGCATCATTTAACAAATCATATATTCTCCTTTAATGTTAGACGTTAATTTTCATCAACTAAATCAAAACTTTTTATGAGTTTTGTTACAGACTTTCTGCGTAAATTAAAAAAATAACGTAATTTTCTATGAAACACGCAATTAAATTCGACTGCTTTAACAAATCAAATGCTCAGAAATGCAGAATCCGATAATTTGGATCGAAATTATCGAGTTAATTTTCATACAACTTGACATTTTTAATCTTTATAATTAGGCAACATTTTATCACTATACACTGTTCTACAACATAATTCAAAAGTCTCCATGCAAAACAGACACCCGAATAAATGCGCTTGTAGTGCACATACTCACATTAAATCAGATATTTTAACACGAGTGGAGGAATATACGTGCGTTAATTAATCACACTCACATAGATCATATTCTGTGACTACATAATAAGATCTACGTATAAAAGCTTACGAACATCCTGTAGATGTGCAGAACGTGGCTTTCGTCTGCTTTATTTTAAAATATCACTATTAAAATGCTTCTGTAGACTCTATTTAGCAAGTTTTAGAAGAAAATTTACAATAAACATTTAAAAATTTAATCAAATTAAGGTGTGGGTGGATGCCGCAACTCAAGTTTTCTTTTCACTTGGACCCGGATTTGGTGTTCTTTTAGCATTCGCCAGTTACAACAAATTCCATAACAACGTTTACAGGTAACTTTTTTATACAATTATTTTTTACCGAATGCTATCGTAAAAATTAAAATATATTTATAGGGATGCACTGATAACGAGTGCAGTGAATAGTGCCACCAGTTTCTTATCTGGATTTGTCATATTTTCTGTCCTGGGTTACATGGCTCAAAAAGGAAACGTCGAAGTAAAAGACGTGGCTACCGAAGGTACATTGAAATATTTTAAAATAATTCTACAAGAAAACGTATTTAAAACGTATATTTTAACTCTTGCAGGTCCAGGATTAGTGTTTATTGTATACCCAGAAGCCATAGCCACAATGCCATGGTCTGGATTTTGGGCTGTTATATTCTTTCTTATGCTTTTAACTCTTGGACTGGACAGCTCGGTAACGTTTCTTTAAAATAATTTTGATATATTTTATGTAATTTCCTAAATTATTATCCAAATTATCTTTCAGTTTGGTGGTTCTGAAGCTATTATAACAGCATTGAGTGACGAGTATCCAAAACTAAAGAAAAATAGGGAATTATTCGTTGCTTGCCTCTTCACGCTTTATTATATAATCGGTTTGGCAAGCTGCGCTCAGGTAATGTATAAGCATCGTGTTAATATGCAGAGCCATCGAAAGCGTGGTACGGGGCCTGGAATAGAGCGTGTCCTTTTTGCCCCTTAGGGAAAAAGAAATTCCCAGCTTCTCCCTCCCGACGGCCTTGTCAATATGAATAATAATAAACTAACCCTTACATTCTGGGGCGTTATCCTATAGGCAAAAAGGGCAATTGCCTGGGTCCGAAACCAATCTTTTATCAACTCATCGCTGTAGTAAGAATATCGAAATTTAAATTTGGCGCTATATCCGAGGACCCTAAATTGTCGATGCGGCGCAGCGCAGAACTTACAAATACAGTATAATTATTCTGTGTGCATGGTTATTTGTAGCAATTTTAAAACTATATTTTTGATATTTTTATAACGTTCTGAATACATATTTAAGGGTGGTGCTTATGTGGTGCAGTTACTTGATAGATACGCTGCAGGATATTCCATACTTTTTGCAGTTTTCTTCGAAGCTATTGCAGTTTCTTGGATTTATGGTAATTACATCGATAACATTCATACTAATTAATTAAAATAGTTTCAATTTAATCTGTATACTAATAATTTGATTAGGTATTAAGCGGTTCTCTCAAGATATTTACGAAATGTTAGGATTCGAAGTTGGAAGATGGTGGAAATTTTGTTGGATGTTTGTAGCACCCTTCTTTATTCTGGTTAGATCTGTACTTATATTTTCATTCGTGTATTTAAAAAATATTTCGTAAATAACTTTTCCTTTTGTATTTTCAGTTTATTATAGTTTATGGTCTGTCTAGTTACGAACCGTTGACTTACGAAGATTACGTTTATCCAACATGGGCTAACGTTTTAGGAATGGCAATTTCAGCCTCGTCTGTTTTATGTATACCAATTATGGCAGTTTGGCAAATTTTTCACACACCCGGAACACTTAAACAGGTTAAATCTTAAAGTTTTTATATAATTTAATCAAAGAAATGTTTTGATTCCTATACTTTCTTAAAATTATAAATTATATTCAAGAGATTCTCTAGATAATGGAGAAGTCGTAGATTCTGTAATCGGCAAACAATTGAATATTAATGTACAAAATATTAGGTATATAAATCTGAATATAGTCAAACATCTGAACAATGGCCACTGATAAGAACATAAAAAAGCCATTGTTTAAAGGTTATTATATATAAACTTTTGTTTTAAAAATGACTGTATAAATATAAAATACAGTATACATTTTACATACATGTTCTAGAATCTAGAGATCTTAATAATCTCAATTTTTAAGATTTCTATAGGTTTATAGAATGTCTAGAAGTCTTGAAGCTTAAATTTTAATGTATAATAGGTTATTTTTCTTTATTTTTTCAGAGATTTACTTTCTTGATCACACCTTGGAGAGACAGTAAATGCTGTGAAAGCATCACTCCAGAAGTGCAACAAACCAAAATCCCATGTCAGAATATTCCTCCTACAGCAGTGTGACATATTTTTTCATGTTATTTATGACTTCAGGACACATATTTTGTTGTATTGTAATTCCTAAATTAACAAAGACCATATTTCTACTTCTGAGTAGAAGTTATAATCAATGTTCACTCTTTGTAAAAATCTACAAAAAAGTTGTAAATTTTCATCAAAAAAAAGTTCATCTTTTAAATATATTTTACTTAAAACATCTTGACAAAGTCAGGGATTCTATAATTAGCAAACAATTGTTATTTTAAATATTATTGTACAAAATATTATATAAATATATATATATTTCAATATATAAATACTGAAAATTGTTATGTTAAATATATATATATAGATATATTTATTTTATTACTGAAAATAAATAAAAATGAAATATTATAAATCTAGTCAAAGATGAAAAAATTATATAATTTTTATTAATTTACATTTAATTAATTATCAAATTTTATCACAACAAAGCAATAATAGGCCTATTTATCTTTCTGGCAGTAAATTTTTGTATAGAATATTATTTGAAACAGTTTACAATAGTAAAAAATATATATTTAACTATTTTAAATTGAATAAACAATAGGAAAAATTACAAAAAATATATATTTTCTTGCCGAATATTACACAGGTATTGATATATACTGAACAAGAGAGTACTATTTTGCAACTTAACACAATTAGATGTGTAGATAAAGTCAACAATTTCTAGTTTGTATAGTGTTAAATGTTTAATTAAAAGCCAAACATGAATGTGTTCAATATTTAAATTGTCCATAAAAAAATGTTATTAAAAAAATTCAATTGTTTGTGATGTGTATATGTTTATATATACATATATAAATATTATACAAATATATACATATATGTATACA
>NW_019384301.1:483818-687780 GCF_000671375.1 Centruroides sculpturatus
ATTTATAAAAGTTGAAATTATAAATTTTTATATTTAATTTTAAAAAATTGAATTTGTTTATTAATTATTTTTTTAAATAAAGGATTAAAGTTCATAATTTTGTTATATAAATATGTTTTATTGTACAAAAAAGGTAAATAAATATTGATTTTTTTCGACGTTTGTCGCACTGTTTTGTCTCATTTAAGTATTAATTAATTTTTAACGTTATATCTTGTATACTATAGTATATAATATAATAACCTTATAATACTTTGCACTGTAGTATATCAGTGTTGTAATTAGGAAGATGCAACAAGTGCATAGGTACAGCACCCAGGAGGAAAAGGGTCCTCGAAATGGAACCGACACTTTCCTCGTAGTATATTCTACCTACTATAGTATACAAATTATACTGTAGTGGATGTACTAAATTACAGTTTAATATTATGTATTATATATATTGTATATTACACTGTATGTACGTACGAGTATATTGTGCGTGTTTAAATAATATAAATATATTTGTAACATTATACGTTTTATATTATGGTATTATACTATTGGTATACAAAGTATAATGTTAAAAAATGATTTATATAATTAAACTATAATATATAGTTTTGGAATAGCTGCACACGAGTAACTTTATAGAAAGGAAAATATTAACTGTAGAAAATGACAGGAATTAAGATAGAAATATAGTTATGAACTCAGTAAATTAGATGTAGTAGTTAGTATATCAGCTATAGAAATGATTATATACTGTTATTTTGTATTTCTTCGATAGAAATTAGTTATAATTGTTTGCAATTTACATACATCTCGTATTATTTTTAGTGCCTCTGAACTTTAGCAGAACTGTATAATTTATAGCTCCCTGTTAATATATAACAGAGGTCATAAATATACAGTTTACTAATAAATAATCCAATTAACTGTAAAAATATATTGTTCACTCGATAATTAATTATTCATTATGTTTGTAAAAAAGCTTGAATCAGTTTAAAGCTGACCTCGATATATTTAACGAAAATCGAAAGTAGTCAACCCGTTTGTCTATATTTTTCATACTAAAATATTTATGCAACCCAACTAAGTCGTAATATATATTTTGTTCATTTTGTGTTTTCGTAGTAACCATGACGATAGGTGATGTCCAACGAAGCGAACATCCAAATTTTTCGGTTAGAAAAACCAATTTTATTTGTTGTCATTCTAAAATCTCTCATCGTATTACTGTAAGTATTTATACTTTCAATTGGATATTTCATTCTTTTATTCGCAACGTTGTGAGATTTTCTTTATCTGATAAGTTTAAATGAGCATTTATGTGTTGTATTAAGTTTTAAAATATTTTTTACTAATATTTAGAAGCGCAAACGGAATTAAAGCGGTAATTGAATTGATAGAATAAGGCAACGGGGATTGAATCCGGGAGAAACTAATCCCTATTTAGGTGTTAATTCAAAATCATGCAGAGCCGACAAATGATAGAATAGATAGAACCACTGAACACTGATTGCGGGTTTGAGCCTTGGGATGGAATTTTCCGGGTTTTCTTCACGTGTCTAACACTTAAATAGGGATCAACTTCCTAAAAAAAGTTCTCCCGGAAAGAAGATAGCACACTTTGCGGTATCTCATCAAATCAAACCAAATCAAAATCATGGGATTTATGGAGTTTTAACCGATCCGACCCCTCGTAATCTTTCCTGAGAAATTTCAATCGGAGTTCCAATCTCGTTTCGTCACTCATATTGGCCCGTTTCACCAAGATTGGGCAATAGCAAAATTGAAGCCGACAGCCCATTGTCTGGTAGAATCTCGACAAAGTTAATTCAACATTATTTCGAGCAAAAGATGATCGTGTCTCTTGTTTCCAGTACACAAAGTTGGCTTCATAAATATTAGGCTAATTTATCTCGATAATATTGTATTATTATTCTGTTTAGCAAAACACTAATTTATTTCCGACGGAAATATTTAATTCTAAATTTTAACGAATAAATATAATTGTCTTTTTATTAATAATGCAAATATTGATATTTTTTTTCAGATATTTTACTATGACCATCGAAACGCACATAATTATCTCAATCATATTCCTCACCGTAGGATCTATAATGGTGTTGACTGGAGTGGTTCTCTGTTGCTGGACTAAGCCAGTTCTGTACGCTAGAGGACAGCTTTACGATAGATTGGTGACGTCGGTGCTTCCTCCACCTTCGCCCGACATTCCACCTCTGTTTCCACCCGCACCATCTCCCACTAATTCGGAAATGATGTACTACAGCCCGACTTGGGAAGGAATTAAAATTTATAAAGGTCGGTGGGATTGAAACATTGAATGGTGAATCACAGTGCACATTGTTCAACGATATAAATTCATCAGCGCTTAGTATCAACCGCAGTGGAGACGATTCATCGTATTCCCTTTATTTATAGGCATTCCGATGCTTCACCCTCTCTCTATTCTTTAATTTATGGCGCCTAAGTTAAATTTAAATTACAGATAAACTTTATGTAGATATTTAAGTAAAGAATCATTTCATTAAAATCTGTCATACTTTTAAAGTTTTAATAGGTATAATTTTTATGATGTTTTTTAAGTGTAAATTTAATGTTGAATTTTCGATTCTAAGATATTTTGTCTTAAACAGTTAACGATTTTAGCACAAAATTTTCTTCAAAAATTTGTCTCGATAAGTGGCGTGTTATCCTTTGGGCAAAGAGGGCAATTGCCTGGAGCGCCCATTAACTGGGGACTCCAAACTAATCTTTTATAAGAAAATATTTTATCAAAAAAATTTCCCCGAAGAAAAATGTCCGAAGTCAACTCTACAATGGGACCCCTAATTCAAATTTACCTGGGCTCCGTGAAGCTATAACGCGCGCACTAGTCTCGGTACTTCAGAGGATTTAGGCCTATACTATGGACGAAGAAATTTTATAGTAATTGGGGGTTAAATTTCTAAAAATATTGTTTCACATTTCAGTTCTATCCTACTGTATGTTTGGGGATCGACTTTTACGGCTTGTATAAACGCCGGTTTGTTCTCACGAGAACGGAAACGGAAGAAAAAACAATTCTAAGTAGGCTTAGTAAAACAATACTTCATTCATTATTAGTGACATATTTCCGTTCTCTTTTGGTCAGAGAGAAAAGTTGACAGAAGTTCTACTTTTTTCTTTGTAGGTAGCCGAACAATCCTTCGCGCCCGTCAATGTGGAGACTGATAAAATCGAAATGATTAGAATTAGAACAGAATTATCTTTAATGAACCGTAATTAATCATTTATATATTTTAAGTTAAACCAGTCCGAATAGCAAATTTATAATCTTTATAAGAACTCTATACATACAGTGATACTGTTATAAAATGCCTAATATTAATAAAATTGAAGACAGTCTGCCCAATAAAGGACCACCATTTATTATTTCCGTGTTCCAGACAATACACATTGTCTGGAACACGGAAACAATAAATGGTGGTCCTTTATTGGGCAGACTGTCTTCAATTTTATTAAAAAATAATCTCCATCGGACGAAAAATTTACAAATGTCTAATAGTTAAAAACAGAAAAAAAAAAGCAATAAGGATCAATACAAGGCACTTTTAGTAGGACCAAGATGAGAATGAAACGCTACTTCACAAGACCTAGACAAGATCGAGATATTACAAAGAGGTCTTGAGACGAGACCAAAATGATACGAAGGGCCATATTCTGGTCACCGTCTCTGGTCTCTTGTCTCTCACAAGCCGGTCGCTGATTGGTTAATCCAAATGAATAGCCAATCAGCGACCAGATTGCGAGAGACAAGAGACCAGAATACGGCCCCAGGCGCTGTCGTCCGGAGTTACGACCACCACCCGTTTGACGTCGGGTGTGTGCCTCGTCCGCATCTTTCGGAAGCACCCTTATGACACCAGGCCAAGACCGGGCGCCAACCTGGAAATCGGCACGGCCCGAGATGCGCCACTTCTTTAATTCTTTGAAATTTTCCATTCTGCGAGGAAAATGAGCGAATGTTGTAAAAACAGAACTCGCATTAATTCAGAAATATTCCTATTCTAATGCGAATTGTAAATTTCGAATGCAGAAATGATTGTTTTAATTTCTTGAATATTATAATGAAATTTCTATTTATTATATATAATAATTTTAATGTTCGATAGAGAAATTATTTATAAAAGATTGTAATATTCTGTTGACTGCCGTAACACAAAACGTGTGAAAATAGAGGAAAGGACACGAATGAACTCGAATTATTTAAATTAAGATTCAGACGAATTTCATACGTGATATTAATGTATATACGTATATAATAATACAGCGGGAAATAACAGATTTAAAGTAGGCTATTTATTAATATTAATTTTGCTTTAAGAATTTCATTGAAAAATTAAGATAAGATTCAAACTCCGAACGAGGGGCTTGCGATCTCCCAAAAGTGTAGACCGCCACTAATTGTGATATTTTGCTTGTCAAAATTAAAAAGTATTTAAATCTAGAAAGATCGTAATCTCGACTTACTTAAATAATCGCTACAACCGAAGCAGAACTGGAAAAAGCGCTTGAAAATAAAAAACTGCACGAGTCAACAATAAATTCTCTCTCAACAACGAGAAAATTTTATTGTTGCGTAGCCACTCAATGCCGGCGAATTTCGTGCCTCTGTATTTCTAAAGAGTGGCATTTCGACGGATCATTGCACCAGTTTATTTCGAGCCTTCAACTCGAATAAATTGTTAAATTAAATAATAGCTAGGGGAGCCCCTAGCTATTATTTAATTTAACAATTCAATTTTTTGCGTAACAATATTAAAATAACAATAAATGCGGTGTTTTGCGTTTTAATTCAGTATATTATTATTTTTATTTGTAACATTAATTTATTATTTATACCACGGAATGACACCGCTGTTGCTAGAACGCTCACTAGGGGGCGTCCCAGGCTACTAGTATCCCCGCGTTTCTTTATGCAGCAAGAGTGTAGCGAAATGACGTCACCAGCAGTGTTGGCCATTTAGAAACCAGTTTCAGTGTGTTCGATGTAAAGCGCTTATCGAGAGCTGCATAAAGAAACGCGAGGTATACAAGAGCTTGATTATCATCGCATTATATAAGAAATTTTACTTTATTTCTCTGTTTTTTACCATTAGAACATAAAATGTATGCTTTCCACCCGAAACTAGTAGGGTGTTACTCCTGTACATCATACTTTTCCGTTGGCGATAGAGTCGTGCGGGGTATTATTTAACTCCTTTCGGGGGAACATTTTCGAATTGAAATAACGTGACTTCCGGACGTTCCTATATCCGGAAGTTAATCGGGGCCTCCGGCCTAATCTTTCCATATCTGTTCTCGACTTTCATCTATCTAACTCTTGATTAAAATTGTTCCTGAGATTAAAAAACAGACAAAATTTATAGGTCTACAATTTTTTCTAATTGCAGTCCAAACAGGAAAAGTATAAAAAATGATATGATTGTTTCCTAGTAAACATTGTTGTTGTTGTTGAAAAATTGTTTGAAAAATGTTTCAATAATGATATACGAGTGTATATATATACATATGGTATAATCAGAGCCGTGGCAATGTTTTTGGTGCACCAGACAATACGTTAGTTTTTACTCCACTATAGAATAAACGTTTTATCTATTTCGGATCGGTGGTCCACTTACGTTACAGTGACGTCACTGCTCGACCAGGGAATTTCCCTTAAGTTGCATTTTTAAATATTTTGCAGATGGCGTATTTTAAACTTATTTCATTAAATTTAAATTTTAAAAAAGCCGCGTGGTGTCGCTTTTGCAAAAATAAAATTAAAAAAATACTACTACTTTGGTCCACAAGTGGTCAAACGGTTCTATTCCTTGAACACTTGGAGTTCGGTGGTGGGTTGGCCACGTGGAGTTTACCGGATTTTCTCCACGTCTGTAACGGGTCAGTTAATCTTCAAAAGATCTCTTATTCCCCGGGTACCAACGAATATAAAATACATAATTACTAACCACATTGCATAGCCATTCCGTCACATTTTACTACGGGGCACCATAGTCTAGCAGCTCTCGTCCAACACGATAAGACGAGAGAACAATTTTTTATACTGACCACTCGACGTTCTATTATCCAATCGGAAGTAATCGGGGAATATTTGAAGTGAAATAACGCGACTTCCCGAATAGTTAATCGGGGCTTTGTGCCCGTAAGCTTTCCGTATCTGATCTCGGCTTTCATCTAATTCCGTCCCCTAACTAACTAAAATTAAGGACAGACAAGCGGACGGACGACAGTGAAAATTTATAGGTCTACAAGTTTTTCAAACTGCAGCCCAATGAGCACTCGTCACATAGACATTCCGAAAATAATCATATTGACTAAATTAATGCCGAATGCCATTATTTCGTAACTTTAATGATGATTCACACAAAAATGCAACTGTACGAATAAAATTCATATAATTTCATTATCGTGTTCGCGTGCCTGATAGAAGCTGTCTTTTGATTTCAAATCCTATAACCGCCATTGATATGGCCGAATTTAGGCTTTCCACGTCGTTTTCTACAGGTATTTTAACTCTGCATCCTTCGTATTCACACGCCAGTTTCTTGGCTTCGTTACTCAAACCTTCCGTTTCTCCTCCAATCAACAGAACGCATTTGTCGTCATACGTGACGTCCGTATAATTATATTGTGGAAGATGTACATATTTAAACTTTTGCAACTCATTTTTATCTTCGTACGTCTCGTCGATTATTAACTTTTCACCTTCTTTTACTTCGATAACTTTTTCGCTAGAGAAATTCTGAAAAAAATTTTCTCTCTGAACATCGTCTCGATTATCTGCCAGATATACTTTGGCATTTTCGGGAATATAAGTATTTACAATATTCCAACAGACGTTGTTTACTATGGGCACTCGGAAATGCGCTCCACACCCGCTTCTTAAAACTTTGGGATCCCAAACGTCAACGCAACCTGGAAAAAATATTTTAAAATGCAAATGCTGTATATTATTGAAATATTTCAATTTATACAGCCTACATTATAATACAGTAAATGAAAATACTCAAATTTCTTATTCAGAAACGAGCAATTATTGTGACAGCTTTACAATGCCGAGTTGCAATTTTTCGTTATAATGCTCTCAATTTACTAGTGTCTTTCCCCTGTACGTCATACTTTTCCTGTTAACAATGGAGTCATGCCGGTCATCTATATATATTAATATAAACATCCCAAAGCCCTACGTATTAATACTAAACCAAACGATCGCCGTAATTAATAGGAATATTTTTGAACTGAAATAACGTAACTTCCGGTTTCGACCGAAAGTTTGTATATAGTCAAATCTGGGCCTACTGCCCCTACGGTTTCCAAATCTGGTCTCGGCTTTCATCTACCTAACTCCGTTCTCGAGATTAAGGAACCACAGTGGGAATTTACAGGTCTACAATTTTTCAAGTTCCAGCCCAATAACAGTGAAATATAGCATACTGCTTAAGTTAATGTTTTCTGGTAATAGTTCATTCTCTAAATGGAATAGTCTATGCATGTTTAATTGGATCCAATGGCTGCCACACAATGCAGAAATATAAGGAAACAGCCACTGTATCCTCAGTTTTTGGCTGACAAAATGTACTTTGTCAGTTGACCATGATTCTGAACTTACTCAATTTTTGACAATCTGACATTACTTACATTTTAAATATACAAGCAATTATAAATCTAACTATAAATGTAATTTTTAATCAGGGCTGTGGAGTCGCGTAAAAATCTAACGACTCCGACTCCGACTTTTCCTTACCATCGAACTCCAACCAGGGGCGGACTTATTACCGGAGACCCAGAAATTCTGGTGTCATCACGTGACCTCAGAATAAAATCTTTAATAAACAGAGTTCTAATAAAGATAGAACGTAGAAACTTTTTATTCCAAAGCTAAAAGACTTCTCTAAGTAATGACACAGTCAATATATGAATGTGTATTCGATAATTTTTACTTTTTTGGCTGTTATATACAACAGAGAAAAAGTGTAGCGCTCAGTCGAACAATGTCCCCTCCCAAATTTTTACATTTTTGGATTCAGGACACCTTGAAATTTCGAGATATGCAAAAGATTCGAGTTTTTTTTTTATACGTGTGGATGTTAGACTGTGTGGGGGGCATGATTTTGTTCACCCTGTTTGAAGCCTAATAATTTTTGTGGTCAGAGTGGTCATGATCGGAGTCACATGGTTTAACACAGTAGTTAGTTATTAAGCGCCAAAGCGGTTGAACTAAATCATGTCCCCATACACGTTCTAACATCTTATGGGAGAACATCTTAACGGGTTTTACTGTACTATTATAAAATGACAAAAAGCTTACTTTGGGAATAGAGACGAGTTTCATTTTATTTTTAAAATTTTTAACGCTAATAACGTGTAAAATATTCATTAAGAGATATGACACGTGACCCCTTTTATGTCTACACCCTGTCGACCTTCAATTAAGAACAAAAATTTAATAGTATTAATGCCACTTTATACGCGAGCTACAGTGCCACATTTCGTTTCTTAAACTTCACCCATTCCGAGATAGTATTTAATATCTCAGAACAGAAAATAAAGAAATTAAACAAATTAGACGCCAATACACGCGCGCGCTAATTTTTCCCTTTTATTGACTTTTTGGGGGGTTCGGGAGGTCTCCAAACGTGTAGATTTGCAAAAAAAAAAAAAAACTTGGAGGGTCAAATTTGACACGATTCCAATACTTTTCCGTTTTATATACATAACAAGTTGGAAAGTAAAAAGGAGTCGGAGTCGGTGGATTTTTTGACGACTCCGACTAAAACACCAAAACTCCAGGACTCTGACTCCACAGCCCTGGTTTTAATTTTCTTAAAATATCTTGATTAATTAGAAACTAGTCACAATGAAAAGTCTATTACATAATTATTCACAACCTCTTAGTAAATTATCCATAAAAATCATGTTTGAAAAATAAATGTTTGTTACAAAGTAACCCAATATGATTTTAAATTATTAAGTTTGTCAGTAATGCAGCCAGAAATTTAGCAAGGGATTGCAACTAAAAAAAATTAAGAAATACTGTATCAATCAAATATAAATACTGTATTAATAATTATATGGAAGCACTGAATAAATCATAGCACAATATAATAATCTAGTATAATATTAATACCTCTTAAATAGCAAACAAATAATTAAAATGATTAGACATTGTTTCAGTTTCCTAAGAAATTTAGCACTTATGTTAATTAGCACTTTATATACATATCTTTATGTATATAAAGGAAAGACAATCCATTTAATCTGTTTTCTAAAGATGAATTTCGATGATAAATCTGTAAAAATCTTAATGTTGAAAATGACCTTTTGGCTGTCGCTGCTGTTGTAACTGGAATAGTGACTATAATCTTTAAACATTTGTATATACAGGTAACCTCCGTATAACACAGTAGTTACGTTCCAAAAAATTGCCGTGTTATGCGAATCCGTGTTATACGAAACAAAGAACTAATACGAAAAGGAGGGTTAGGTTCCAAAAATTAAAAAACATGCTAGTATATTTTCATAATTAAGATAAATATCTTCATTAAAATTTTTTTAAGTGATACATATTAATATAAATTAAACAATGTTTTCTTCGTCATCACTAAAAACACTATTAATTAACCGAGAGCGTTTTCTTTTTGGCAAGTTATCCTTATCCTCTGAGCATTTTTCTGCATTATCTTCAGATCCATGCTTTACCTTTTGCAAAATGTATGTAATTTTAGATTGCTTGCTTCTAGTTAAAAGATCTTTATAAATTTCCTTATATGGTGCTAAGCACTTATGAAGAATAAAGCAAGTATGGAATAAGGGAAAAACATTCGGCAACATCAGAAGCAGAAGCGTCGCGATCTGGCAACATTGAAACAAGTTTCGAGAAGGCCCACCTGTATCGACAGAAGGCGAAAAGAGAAAATTTGCATACTTAAGTACTAATAGTTCACGAAAATAATAATTTTCGTGAACTATTATTAGTTAAGTATGTAAAAATTTATTACATTTCCTGTTGTACGAGGGTTTTACCCAATTCTCGAACTGTGTCAGAGTGAATCCGTGCTATAAAAGTACCTTGTTATATGGGGGATGGTACCAATTCTCGAACCGTGTTAGAGCGAATCCGTGCTATAGAAGTGCCGTGTTATACGGGGGTTACCTATATTTTGGCCTAGACTAGATTGATCAGATAAGTCAATGCAATGCTTGGATGATCTGCCCAGAGGACTTTCTGGGAAACTGATCCCATTTAGGTTTTAGACACACGAAGTAAACCTGGAAAACTACACGTGACTAGCTCATTGGTCAGGCACAAACCCATGACCAACTACTAGTGTTAAGTAATTTTATTCACTAGGCCACTGGTGGGCTTGTATATATTTGGAAATATGTCTTGTAAGCATTTGATCAAATACTATAATGTACATTTTGGAAAATCTTTTTTGTTTCTTGAAATTTTTCCTTTACAATTTGTATTCTTCTATTTATACATTTAAATAGCAGTTCTCCAGATCTGTAGTGTATTTTTTAAACAAATATTTCAACTTTAATCCAAAGATCTGACCTAAACAGTGGCAATCTTGTCATCATTTTGGCCAAATATTTGGATAAAAATATTTAATATTTTGAAACCATCTGTTTTATGAATTTTTCATTCAAATGATTCAAGAATGACTCCAGAAATCAGATAAAAATAGTTATGTCATAATATTCTTCAGGTGAATTGTTTCAAATATTATGTCAGTACATTTGTTTTCCAACTATTCTGTGAATTGAATTCATTATACATTCACCATCATCAATTTCATTGAAAACATCTTCAAATTTTACATACATATAAATATATATATATATTTTTTAAAATAATAATCTGTGCTGCTTCTTGGGCAATGATTATGATTGAATTACTTTTGTTGTCAAGAACAATAAAATGAATTTTGATTTCCTTAAAGCATTTAGCCTTACACAAGTCCTTATCTCTTCAATTTCCAATAACTTCTAATAATCTAAACAGTGGTATGAAAAGCTCAACCATTACCATAACTGAATCAAGATGATCAACCCATTGAGTTTGACACATTTGTTTCAATGACAATCATTTTGGTGTGGGACATATTTCTGGAAATTTTTCTTGCAACACTGCAATTCTTTTTGATTTATTAGTGATATTATATATGTCTTCTATCACTGAAATGCAATTATTAATATCTTGAGCATCATTGGATTTATATATCGCCAAATTTAAACAATGTGAAATGCAATGAATGTAAATGACTACATTTCTTCATAATTAATTCTTCATAATTCTACAGGTCATTTCTTCATAATTATTGTTTACATCTCATGTTATGCACCCAGCATAGCTGCATCATCATCTTAACCTTGACCTCTTAAATATTGAACATCAAATTTAAAAAGATTAAGGTCAATATACACAGTCTTTATTTTAAAACTAGCTGCAAGTACCCACTTTGCTGGGTTTTTATTTGTTCGTACATTTATATGTAATATAGTTTTTTTTATATAAAAAATTGTTTCTATTCCTCTACATAATCATTCTCTGATTCAATGTGTTTCCCTATAATTTTCAAGTTGCTCTTCTGACTGATTATTTCTGTTTCGATATGATTTGAGACCGCAAAAATTCTTTCTTATGCTTTGGCATTGTTTTTTATATTTTTACTTTTCACACTTCACTATTCACTTTCTACTTTTTTCTGTTATTTGTACACTTTTACTTATGAAAAATCAACTGAAGTATGTGCGTCACACTTTGCCAAAAGCCATCCCCACTACTCACACATAACAGTCTTCGACCGTCATCCATTTTAACAGTCATAGATATAAAAATGGACATGTTTGTCCCTATATTTCACTCTGCAGACAAAACTACACATCACACATGAATGGTGTTTGTGTTTGGTAGTAGCCCCAAGTCTCCCATCGTGCACTATGATGGTTGCATCTCAATAGCTATAAGGGTATGGGAGATATGGGGTTGAAAGTGATTGACTTCTAAAATGTGTAACAATGGAAGTGTCAATAATGGAAGTGTAAACAATGGAAGTGTTAAGAGAAAGCAGCGTGCACGATTCACAGGCACAGATGTGGTTTTTTGCGTTTTTGCAAGAAATCAAACATATTTTTTGATCCATGTAAAAATTCTCTAATTTGTTTAGAAAAAGGGGACCTAATTCTTGCATTCTGTGAAAATGTGTAAGATTGGCTATAATGTAATCTTAATCTTAAATATTTTCGAATAATCGAAAATGTTTTGGATTAGTCGAGGACTGTTATGTGTGAGTAGTGGGGATGGCTTTTGGAGACGTGTAACACACATGCTTCAGTTGATTTTTCATTAGTAAAAGTGCATGAATAACAGAAAAAGTAGAAAGTGAAAAGTGAATAGTGAAGCGTGAAAAGTAAAAATATAAAAACAATGCCAAAGTGTAAGAATTTTTGCGGTCTCGAATCATATAGAAACAGAAATAATCAAACAGTAGAGCAACTTGAAAATTATAGGGAAACACATCGAATCAGAGAAAGCTTATGTAGTGGAAGATTAACAGTCTTTTATGTAAAAAAACTATATTACATATAAATGTACAAACAAATAAAAACCCAGCAAAACAGGTACTTGCAACTAGTTACTAATAAAAAAGCTCTCGTGTGTGTGGGTGAATTCCCTATAACTCTTACAATTTTTGTCCAATCCAGATAAAATTTTGGTTATATTCATTTTATGCTCTGATGGAAAATTATAGGCTACTTATTTTGCAGAAATATTAGCTATAGAATAAATGCTTTATTGATTTCAGATCTGTGGTTGCATTGGTCAGTGATTACGTGATGCTCATGCTCGACAATGAAATTTCCCTTAAATTGCATTTTTAAATATTTTGGCAAATGGAAAATTCTAAACTCACTTCATTAAATTTAAAATTTAAATTTTAAAAAATGTTAGCCTCATCGTGACACTTCTATAATAAATTTTTTTTTTTAATCTTTTCATAATGACTATGTCGCATTCTATCCAACCAGAAGCAATGATCTAACAAAACCATTATTTAGAAAGTGTTATCATTCATCTAATTAATGTATGTACAACTAATCTTTGTTTTATCAATATGGAATTAAAAAGACTCAGTATTTTATTAAAAAAAAAAAAAAAATGCCTAGTGGAAAGCATATGAGTAAAACTGGTCAGGTAAATTCTAGATCTAAAAGAATAAGGGACTCCTGAGGAACATGAAGCCCAATTTTAGCAACATCGAGTAAGAATGGCTTTGTCAAGGGCTGCAGAAACAGAAACAGCATCACATCAAGCTCGACTTGAGCTCTATTTATTCTTCGATCTCTACTTTCTCATAAAAATATTTTGTCATGCTTTGACGGGAGAATTTCTAGTTTCTGATATAAAAATAGAAACTAATAAGTTAATTCTAAAGTTAACCAAATATGTTTTCTCCTGATATTCAATTTATACAGATTCTAACATATTTATATAATTATTAAACTTAGAAACAGTTTTCATTATTTACCTTTCATTAAAATAATATTTTGGCATCCAATAGCTGCTCCACTTCTTAAGATAGTACCCAAATTTCCAGGATCTCTTACATTATCACATATTACAGTCAGAGGAATTTTTTTCTTATTTAAATAAACAATGTTTTTTTTATTTGGTTCTTTAAACACACCTACAAAACAACAATAAGTTTAATATTAAATCATTGTATGATCAAATAATTTATCAAAATTTTAAAACAGAATTATTAACATTTTCTATTCATTAAGTGTAAAGAAAAATTCTTTTTTTTCCCTATTTTTCACTTTTGTTTGGACTTAAATTAATATCTCTATATAATTTACACATTACAGCTATTGTTTTGTTTAAGTATTTGTAATAAATAGATTTAAGTACTAAAAAATAAAAATAAATATGATCTTTTACAATATATTTCACTGTTAACATAAAATATTGATATTTCAATACCCATCAGTCCAGGTGCTGTAGTTAGATCAGACCATAAACTCAGCTGTTTATAAAACACTTTCATTATTTTAACATGAGGAATTTTCTTAAAATGAATTCCATGAAGATTTTCTTCTTTGCTGAAAAATATTGTTTCAATCTCTGCTCCAGCAGTTATAGCATCATTTATTAATCTTTTGCCTTCTAACAGAATTTTACCAGCTTTCTCTCTTTGTTTACGAGACTTCAAAAGTGTCATGACTTTACTGTAAAAAAAAAAACAATGAAAATGTTGTATCAATATCTATAATTAATAATATTCATAGAAAAACTCTAGAGAAATCAGAACGTTTCTCTATAAATATTAATACTGTAGAACTCTGATTATCCAGGTCCTGATTAACTAAGGTTTCACATTATCTGAAGCAAATCTGTAAATGAATACACTACTTTTTTATAATTTATAAAAGCTTTACTGATGAATTGAATGCTTCTTTCTGCCCTATGGACACTAAAAGGGCTTTCTTTTTCCATGTCCAATGCAGGTTTATCCACACCCGCAACGAAGGTAACTGGATGGTAAGGGATGGAGCCCAACATATATGAGATAAACCATACAAAAAAATGAGAAAGTGACTGGCAGAACACCCATAGCAAAGAGAGAAGAAACCACTATAAGACAAACAACTCTAAAGAACTTTTTAAACATTTTAAATGATAACATACTATAAAATGATTTGTTTCTATTACCTGTTATCATTTACCTTCAATGTGAGACAAACCACCGGTACTAAATGTAATATAATACAAATTTTTATTCTTAAAAATATTGTATTAGCTGTATAATAAATTATGTAAAAAATGCTGTTCTTATGCAGGGAGATTCAACAGATCTTAGACAAATTTTAATTGTAAGTCAGGATTATAAAAACAAACCATTTTTACTTAGAAACATATAATTGTAAATGCCACCTGAATGTTCTAATAAACATATTGTATACTATTTCAACATCTGATTATTACCAATAAAATCATATTTATATTTTAAATACAGCTTGCAAATTGATTCAAGTCCAGTTGCATATTTATTTGATTTAAATATGAACATGATATTCATGAATTCTATTTCTGAATGAGGCTATTATTTGGATTACACAAAACTGTAACAATAAAAATGTTTTAAAAAAGTTCAGAAAAATCAATGATTTAAGATAAATTTTTTGAAATAAAATGTCTGATCACGATTTGATGGATGATTAGAGTTTTTTAAATTATGTTGAAAATATTGATAAAACTTCCAAAAATTCGTAGTTATCCTTTTTTACTTTCCCAACTTGTCATCCAAGGTGAATGTTAAAACAAGAACCAGTTTAAAAAATTATATACCTTTGTATTTTTTTATTTTTATGACAGTATTTGTTTTTAATCAAAACTTTGTTCTATGATGTACAATAACATACTGATGAGAATCGAAAGATCTAAATGCATTTATGAGAAAAATAAAGAAAATAACATAAAGTAATGGTTTTAAAGTCTTTTAAAATTGGTTTATTATTTTAACATTCATCTCAAACAAAAAGTTTGGAAAGTAAAAAGATTAACTGTGAATTTTTATCAAAGTTTATATATTTTTAACAGAATTTAAATAAATATCCAACTTTGGTAAACATGAAAAGATTAGAATAATTTTTCTTAATCATTTTTAATAGATTTAATACAATTAGAACTGTTTTATCTGATGATGAGATGTATTTGGTCTTAAAAATCTATTTTATACACCTTTATTTTCCCAGAATAATGTGTACTTTTATGTCAATATAACATCATTCCTATATTTTTCTGTAATGGGAAGATATAAACGATATCATATCAATATAATAGCGTAGATTAATTTTGTTACTTGAAGTATTTGTACATACTTTAATTCAAATAAGAAGCGTATAGTAGAGAGGAGCAAATAAATTCGTTCATGAATATGCAAAGGTCAATTCAATGGCAAATGAGACGTCAAAATAAACCTGGATTTCGTACATATATCGAACATCGTCACATAAAAACACACAAGATTAAATAAACTATAAAAAATTTACTACAATACACTTATATTAAAATTTCAATTTATATTTATATCAAAATGTGGTAGTAATTAATGCAAAGTGTGATTCAATTAATGCAAAGTTTCATTAATTCAAAAACACGTAATAAATATCCATAACTAATTCATCAGTGGTGTGCCATGATATTTGATGATAGGGAAGCTGTGTTTCTGTAAGAAACCAACTTCCAGGGACAATCAGTTAATTGCGCATCAGTGATGGTCTAAGCTCTCTAGGGTCCATTCGTATTTGTTTGTTCGATAAGCTAGTAAAAACCGTAGACTTCTCTAAATGTATTTTTAATAGATTATCTGACATACTTAATAAATAAACAAGTTCAATATAATTACCTCTGTTATTAGATTCAATAGATTCCCTATGTTCTCTAAATGCCAATTCTTGCTTTGATAAAAAACATATAACATCTATTAATTTAGATATAATATATCTATTAGCCATAACTATCTCGTTATAATTTTCAATATTTATATTATATTATTTACTAATGTTAATAGATTGTCCATCATTTTTTTTCTAACTAATTCGTTTTACGACCAGGTGGTGTCCACAGAAATTTCCAAAATTTACAACTTTTAACTCACTCTCGTTGAACTGGAAAAATTTCTGTCTTTATTACATTTAATATTAAGAAGAAATCAGTCCCCACTGTACTCGGCTAGGGAGTGGTTTGGTTTTAAGCTTTTAAGTAAAATTCTGACTCTCAGCAGGGTTTTATTTATGTCCCTAATTCCATAACCTCTTAATTATTTAACTACTTCTTAAGTAGAAATAAGTTGAAACTGGTTACTTTGTACTTGAATATTTGTAGTCTTGCGAAAGAAGTGGAAAGACAAATTTTTACGACAATGATACATAAATCGTAAATTTAAGAAATATAAATTCTAGAGCTTTTTTTGTACCTCGTGCATCGCATTTATTAAATTTAGTTATAAATGAACTATCATAAAAACATACCAGTAAACTCCAATCAATTGGGTTAAGCTTAAGAATGGGGTTGTGACCCATAGTTTAAGAAGGCTTAAACTATGGGTCACAACCCCATTTGGGGTCGCTTAGCAAAATCTTGGGGTTGCAAGATTTTAATGCAAAATATTGAAAATAATTTGTGAGAGTTTGAAAATGACACGCTTTGTGTCACTTCTGGTGCAGCGAGACAACAATTCAGCAATGCTGTAGTGTGAACTAGTGTAATGTTGTCGCTTTTCAGTGTATTCAGTTGTCGCTTTTCAGTGTATTCAGTTGTCTCTGTTCCATTGTAATACAACAGTAAACTGTGGTAGTACACCTTTATTGTTTTTGAAAATTTGTATATATCTTTATTTTAGATTTTTTCAGGTCACAAAAAAATTCACAATCATAAATGGGGTCGTGAATATAAAAAGTTTAAGAAGCTCTGGGTTAAGTTATAAATCTACTCGTGATTCACATAATGGGGCAAGGGTGGCTAACAGTCCAAAATCGGTCTTGGATAGACTCATTGGAAGCATTTTGGTGTGTAGCTTCCACCAGCTAAACCACCCGAGGCTGGTGCTCCATAAAGCGCATGCGCAAATGCATATAATCTGGCTGCCTTACACCATTCAAATATTTTTGCCACGAAAGCTGTCCCGTATTCGACAATATAGAGTTTCCATTGGGGATACGCATATACGAATTTATATTTGAATATACATTAGCAATCTTATCACTTTTCTCTCATGTAGTATAGAAATTTGTAATAAGATACATAATGCAGTTATAATAAAATATAAATTTTAATTAATTCAAAGTACATTCAAATATGAAAATAATCACACAATGTATTTATATTTTAGAAAATACAAGGGAAGCAGCACTTTCACTGCTTCCAAGGATGGCATGGCACACCATTGGTGAATATTTAAATTAAATCAAATGTATGCCTGATGAAAGTCGTTACGAAGGGCATGCGCATTTCGTGTGTAGATAATGGCCATTAAAGGTCAGCATTCATAAGGGCCTGCCAGGCAGCCAATAAATTTAGCTCATGTTTTTAGTTGATGAACGTGGCATTGTGGCTTGCTCTATAAATAGATATGGCCTCCAACCATCTTGTGCCAACCATCTCTATAAATAGATATGGCCTCCAACCATTATGTGTTCAGGGTGAGGCATAGTTAGGATGACCTTGGTTAAATGCAGTCTCAGGGTCAGAAGCATAAATAGCAAGGGCCATGTTGTGTCTCCCATGCTGAAGGTCTGCAAGGTGTTCACATACTCTGGTTGCCAAGGATCATTTGGTAGATCCGATATAAATAAGGTCCCTGTCACATCTGTTGTCCTTTAGAGGGACGAAGTAAATCCCAGGGAGTCTGTTATGGTTGGGAGTGTCTTTAACATTGCGGAGTATGTCAAAGATCATCAGACATCTCCTGTATGTTATCTGCATGTGGTGTTTGTTGGCAATTTCAGTGTACAATGATTTAATGTAGGGATTAAATGTGACAGGGACAAGAGTTTTACCATCTGGTCCATTGTTGGTGGTTGCATGAGCAGCGGAGGCCTGCAGTGAGTGGTGGTAATGATCAATCAAATAATGGGTCAAATTAGGGTAGCCATGCTTGGTTGCAATCCTCTTAATGTGGGTTAATTCAGTGGCTAGAGCTTGTGGGGTGGACGAGTGAGAACATGCCCTCTTAATTAACGCATTAAATGCCACTGTCTTGTAGGGGAATGGGTCACAGATTTAGAATGATGATGTTTATGCTTATATCTATTTATAGAGTAAGCCACAATGCCACATGCATCAATCAAAAACATGATCTAAAATTACTGGTTGCTTGGCAGGCCCTTATGGGCATCAACCTTTAACGGCCATTATCTACGCATAAAATGTGCATGCCCTTTGTAACGACTTTCGTCAGGCATACGCTTGATTTAATTTGAATATTCATGTTCAAATTTTGTGTTCCATTAGTTATTTGGTATATTTCACCTGAAGAAGAACTATTCAACAGTTCAAAAATGTTAGTGATAAACTTTATTATTCACAGAACGCACCAGTAACAGGTTCCAGACAAGGTGTTGAGTTTCTATGTTATTGGTATATATCTGCTAGTCAGGAGAAANACATAATGCAGTTATAATAAAATATAAATTTTAATTAATTTAAAGTACGTTAAAATATGAAAATAATTGCACAATATGTATTTATATTTTAGAAAATACAAGGGAAGCGGCGCTTCCACCGCTTCCAATGACGGCACGCCACTGTAATTCATCTTAAAAGTTATGAGCTACTTTGAAAATTCTTACTTTATTAATAATTACCCAAAATAAATATATAATAAACGGCTTTAATTTATTAAATGTTAAAGAATTCAAATACATACACAAACGGTTGAGAATTATCTCCTAGTTTCTCATAAGGCGGTATTTCAGCTTCCACCATTTCTCTAGTTCTTTTGCTTCGATTCTTTAGCTCTATTTCTCGTTTCAGTTTAGCCATAACTTCACTTTTTGTTAACGGTTCAACACTTTCTTTCGAACCGTCTTCCGTAATAACGTCGATGGGTTTCCTTCTAAGTCCTTTACGATAACTTCGTTCACTTTCAAAACAATATTTTGAAATCGAAGGTAACCGTCGACTAATGCTTGTCGTTCTCCAAGACAACATTTTGGAAAAATAATGTTGGTTTATCTTCTATTCAAAAAGTATTACTACTTTCATCAACACATAAAAGCGACAATAAGAATTAATAATATTAATAACATTTAAATTATGCCCAACAGAAAACGAGTTTACAAATCTCCTTCATTAACTTTCGATTAGACGATGAAGTTGACAATAGAATGCATTCCGGTCGGTAATTAGTAATGGTATGTAATTATACATTATATTATATACGTAAAGAAGATGTAAACAAAATAATATACTTCACTCATCTTCGCACAGACTGATCTACTTGTACGATTCGACTAATCAAAAGAAAAACAAAATAATTACAATGTTATCACATGCTCGACAAAGGACGCCGCCATATTTAATTTTGCCGGGTGTTGCCAGCCATAGCGGTCGTGCCGTTTGTAGACATTTTTTTTTTCTTCTTCTTCTTTTTCCAAAGTGTTTATATGGAGATTTTAGCTCAATATTGGCTCTCTCTCCGAATTACCAACTCTCCGGTTCCTCTACTTAAATCGCCTTGTTCGTGTTATGTATTCTTCCAACGCCGCCACTAGATGGCGGGGCTTGATCGGTGTCATCGGCGCATAGATCGCCCGAAGTGTGCTATTAGTGGTTAGTTTTTCCCCCAGGGCAGTGCCCAGGTCTCTGCGAGCTATGTCATATTTCGGGCATTCAAGCCAGTAGTGCGCCACCGTTTCCCTCTCCATACAGTGAGGGCATTGAGGCGTGTCGTGTAGCCGTCTGGAGTGCAGAAAAGCATTCAAAGGGGCCGTTTCCGTACGCAGGCGCGCAAGAACCGTCTCCATGCTCCTGTTTGACGAGTAATGATAGTACCAGTTTTCGAACGGACGAAGGTATTCCCTTCCCTTCCTCCTCAAGTCTGACGACCAAAAATCCGCTAGCCGACGGTTTGTAGACATTTGCCAACCACCGTGAAAGAAAAGGGTGGCGACGCCCGTAATATCGACAGTATCGTGATGGCGGGATCTATAATTTTAAAATATGCGCTTTTTAGAGACAAAATTTAAAAGAAGGGTTCCGATGGCATTCAAAGTAGCTACGAAAAATCTCGAGACCGACATACCACTTACATTACCGTGTGAGTATATATCCACGTGCGCTTTCACAACTTATAAATTTTCATTCATAAAATCACATAATGGACTCTGAAACAGAACCAGGCCCGCTCTAGGGGGCGCCATTTTGGCTGTATGAGAAAAATATTATTGCGATAAAAACTCAATTAATAGAATTATTTCACGTATCGATTTTTTCGTTCTCTAAAAATTTACAGCTCGTATCGCATTTATATTAATTACGTCTAAAAGCTAAAAATATTTACACTTATTGAAAAATTAACGCAGAATTTGTAAAGGACGATGCTCGAACTTGTTTGAACACGCATATACAGAATATGCGTGTTCAAACTGTACAGAATTCTGTACAGAACTGAACAGAATAGCATTAGCACGCATTTGGAAAAGGAAGCCGAAAGGAAAAGACAAGCTGGCGCGTTAAAAAATTGTATCCAGAGTTGTACCAAAACAACTCTGGAGACAATTTGCACTATTGGGTGTTTACTGTCATATACAGTACTATACAAAGTTAGATCTAATTACATTTAATATATGTAGCAAAGTTAATTAGGTGTAAGAATTTATAATGCATTTTAACTGATGGTGATTCTGTTGACTTAAATGGGGTAGAATTAGCGGAGGAAATTTCAGCAGTATCTGCGCTTTTGGGCAGAAAAAGAAAGCCTATGTAATCTACTGAGCTTAATTACAAAGTTAAATTTTGCCTCAAATCTTACTATTGCTTTAAGAATATTGCTAACGATACCAATAACTGTAGCGAGTGGCGAAAGGAGTTTCTCTAACAAGTTAGTGAAATTCATTTCGTGAACTTGAATATCATCATTAAGGCCATCGTAAGCATTTTTATTCCACTTTTATCAAGTAAACTTGGAGACATAGTAAGTATCTCTAATTATTTATTAATTCGCATTAAATGTTTATATTTTTTATTCCTCTTACAAATATAAACTTTTACAACGCGAGTAGAATCGAATTTGGAGAAACTCAACAATAACTTAAGAACTTGAGTTTATTATTTTGTTGGGAATAATAAAGTAACAAGACATAATTTTATAACACAGAAATAAGTTAGAGAATAAAAACTTTTATCATTTTCTGTATATTTTTATGTTCTTTTAATGTTTTATAAATAAATAATTGTACCCAGCAACATATTTGCTGTAAAATCGGTTGCTAAATTATAAATAGTGAACAGAAATAAGCGAATATATTTATTAATAAAAGACATAAAATTACTTCGTATACAACACTTTTATACGTAAGTAATTTCAGAGTTAGGTGTTTATTTTTGCATGCAAATTAAGTCGGTAACATTTAATCGAACAGTTTATCGTTTTTTTCTTGCCTAATTGTAAGTGCTGTTCTGTACATATTACACACCCTTTGTTAGAAAAAAGCAACGTCTACCCACCGAACCGAAATTTCATTTATAGTAATCATTCCATTAATATAAAATAAAGAAAGTAATAGCAAACAAATAAAAGAAGCAAAATTAAAAATATTTTAGGTTTAACTATGTTAAATGAAATAAATTATTAAATAAATGCAATATGATAAATTTGTATTAAATAAGCTTAACTCGATGTAAAAAACGTAAATGTTACTCGTCTACCTTAACGAACTGGAAACAGATTTCGTCTGTACGTATTTTCTATATAATAAAGATAAAAATATTGTTAAATATATTATAAATTTCATAACAGTATATACAGTAGACTCCCTATAACACTGTTGATAATTCCGTATTATATGAATTCCATGTTGTACGAGTCACTTAGATTTTACAAATACGTGAGCCGTTCACAGCCCGGCACGCGTATTTACGCGTGCCGGGCTGTGAACGGCTGGGAGATAGGGGGAAATAGAGGGGTGAATGTGTCGTATCTCGAGTAGTGTAGGCTCGATGAAAATTTTACTCCTTATTAATGTTTACGCCTTTTTATGAAACTCATCACAAACCTCAAAATTAAGCCTTTTCCATGTTATAATAAATGATAACGATGACGTTTTTTAAATTAAATTCTCTTAAAAGATAGTGTCATACAAAATGTTATGATTAATAATATAAAAGTTATTTTTTAAGTAAACACTTATAACAGCCTAGAAAGTTGCGCAACTAACTACTGCATTTGTTTATTGTTCGATACGATAGAATTTATTTTGAAATTTGTTTTGCTTATTAGTTTTAACAATACGCTAAGGCAATTTAAAGGAAGTAAATGTAAAACTGCACTCATTAAATGAGGCGATATGTGACATTTATTTACTCAAACACGAGCATAATTTTCATCAAATAACGTCCTCTTAAATTAAATGTAACTTTACACATATTAACGCGACATATTTTTTCATAAAAAAAAAACTTCAATTTGGAATGAATTTCATTCCGTTTGGCTTTTCTATTCGATGTTTTACGAGAGAAACAAATTTAATTAATTATAATTTATTTGAAATTACAGGTACATCTATTATTCCGATACGTCAACGGAGTGCACCGCACACGGGCGACACGTCCAGGGGACGGAAAATCGAGCGATGGATCACGTAATATTCAAAGTCATTGTGGTAATACTCATCCCACCTATAACTTAAGAAATGTCTTCGCACGGAGAAAAAAATCCGACCGGCGCGCAATTACCATTTTCTTATTTAGATTATAGCGTTAACAGCGCCTCTATTGGCATTTATCAGAACTAAGATGCAATACGAAACGTCTGTCGGCAGGTTAATTATTCTAAGACCTTGGGTCGAACCCTCCGGCGGCGCCCGAAAGCCAAGTACCCGTAGTGGTGCTGTAGGACAGAAGTCGACAGGACTGGCGAAATTAGGGAATTCCCACAGAGCTTCCTTCTCAATTTGCATATTTCGTCACACGTCTTCACCGAATGCCCTGAATCGAAATTACCGGAAACGCCGCCATTTTGGCATCATAGGTAACTAACGTATACGGTATATTTATTATACTATTATCAAGTATTCATTATTTACATCCGTTCTATTAAAAAAATTAGTTTTTATTGCAACTTAATAACGTAACTGTATGATGTTTGATTTTCGTGCGAGTCTTTTCCTCTCAAATGAAAATTGTTGTAATCAAAACTATAAATAGTTTATATAAGCGGGATTAATTTGTTTTAAGTAAAATGTTAATAATTTCCTTGTGTGGTTTCAAAAACATATTCGAATAATAAATATACAGTGGGTGATCGGTTAACGAACGTAATCCGTTCCAAGACTTTGTTCGTTATCCGAATTGTTCGTTAACCGATTATCTATTTACCATAGGTTTTAATGGGAATTTAATTAATTCGTTCCGGAGACCCCCAAAAATAAAAAAAATATGTACTTTCTTAGTACGTTTATTTATATGTAATAATAAAAATACATACGTACACAGTCTCGCTTTTTTATTGGTCATGTTTTTTTCCGTTTGAAAGGGTTAAAGAATCTGTCTAACGTCGATCGCTTTTCTCTCTTCTTCGGGATTTTTCGTAAGTAATTAATAGCCTTGCAATTGTAGAAATCCCCAAGCTTCAACCCGGTTTGGATGCCGTTCTAAGACCGTTGTTCCGACATCCTCCCACTTCTTCGAAGGATCTTTAATGATATCGGCATTAATTCTCTTTTTCGGAAGAAAACATACCTCTCCGAGTTTCTCGGTGTTCTTCATTGGAGAGTTCTTGGCGTTCTTGTCGTTGGATCCGTTTCGGGTTCCATTACGAACTCTTCGATGTTCTTTATTTCTCAGATGTGATTTTTGTTACTCCTTTAGTTGCTCGAGTCTTCTCGATTATACAGTATTTTTCTTAAAGAAGATTGAACTGCGGCCTACCGTAGACCCATTCACGCCAAACTGCCCAGCAACATTAGGTATCTTCCGCCCACTCTTTAGTAGTAGGTATGCCGTGGCGTTAAACTAAAACGCAGTTAAAAACAAAAAATCGCATCTAAAATAGTACAGTAGAAGCCGTTTTTCCGGTTAAGCCCTAATCCTCTCCCTCTCCCCCCGCGGGGGAATTTCGGAAAATCTCTTCTTAGTGCGCGTTTTCATGACGTACACTAACTGTGTACCAAATTTCACCTCTTTAGGTTCAGCGGTTTGCTCTGGGCGATGATGAATCAGTCAGTCAGTCAGTCAGGACAAGCAATTTTATATATATAGATTACTTTGTCCTGACTGACTGACTCACTGATTCATCATCGCCCAGAGCAAACCGCTTAACCTAAAGAGGTGAAATTTGGTACACAGTTAGTGTACGTCATGAAAACGCGCACTAAGAAGAGATTTTCCGAAATTCCCCCGCGGGGGGAGAGGGAGAGGATTAGGGCTTAACCGGAAAAACGGCTTCTACTGTACTATTTTAGATGCGATTTTTTGTTTTTAACTGCGTTTTAGTAAGGTACGCCATGGGAATGCACACTAAGAAGGGATTTGTCGAGATTCCCCAGCGGAAGGGAAAGGGAGAGAGCATTTCATTTCAGACATTGTTATAAATATTTTCACATATTTCGATTTTTTAACCAAATGTTCGAACCGTTTTAAATTCGAATTTCTTTCTGCTTATTGGTTCGATTATAGAACGATTGTACACGTTCCAGAAAATTCATCCAATTGAAAACAGTTCGTTTGATTCTCGGCAATTCTTATCACTCTTGGTGGTAGCTGTTATATAAAAATTACTATGATTGTTGAAATACTGAATCTATATATATAAATGAACGGCTGGGAGATAGGGGGAAATAGAGGGGTGAATGTGTCGTATCTCGAGTGGTGTAGGCTCGATGAAAATTTTACTCCTTATTAATGTTTACGCCTTTTTATGAAACTCATCACAAACCTCAAAATTAAGCCTTTTCCATGTTATAATAAATGATAACGATGACGTTTTTTAAATTAAATTCTCTTAAAAGATAGTGTCATACAAAATGTTATGATTAATAATATAAAAGTTATTTTTTAAGTAAACACTTATAACAGCCTAGAAAGTTGCGCAACTAACTACTGCATTTGTTTATTGTTCGATACGATAGAATTTATTTTGAAATTTGTTTTGCTTATTAGTTTTAACAATACGCTAAGGCAATTTAAAGGAAGTAAATGTAAAACTGCACTCATTAAATGAGGCGATATGTGACATTTATTTACTCAAACACGAGCATAATTTTCATCAAATAACGTCATCTTAAATTAAATGTAACTTTACACATATTAACGCGACATATTTTTTCATAAAAAAAAAACTTCAATTTGGAATGAATTTCATTCCGTTTGGCTTTTCTATTCGATGTTTTACGAGAGAAACAAATTTAATTAATTATAATTTATTTGAAATTACAGGTACATCTATTATTCCGATACGTCAACGGAGTGCACCGCACACGGGCGACACGTCCAGGGGACGGAAAATCGAGCGATGGATCACGTAATATTCAAAGTCATTGTGGTAATACTCATCCCACCTATAACTTAAGAAATGTCTTCGCACGGAGAAAAAAATCCGACCGGCGCGCAATTACCATTTTCTTATTTAGATTATAGCGTTAACAGCGCCTCTATTGGCATTTATCAGAACTAAGATGCAATACGAAACGTCTGTCGGCAGGTTAATTATTCTAAGACCTTGGGTCGAACCCTCCGGCGGCGCCCGAAAGCCAAGTACCCGTAGTGGTGCTGTAGGACAGAAGTCGACAGGACTGGCGAAATTAGGGAATTCCCACAGAGCTTCCTTCTCAATTTGCATATTTCGTCACACGTCTTCACCGAATGCCCTGAATCGAAATTACCGGAAACGCCGCCATTTTGGCATCATAGGTAACTAACGTATACGGTATATTTATTATACTATTATCAAGTATTCATTATTTACATCCGTTCTATTAAAAAAATTAGTTTTTATTGCAACTTAATAACGTAACTGTATGATGTTTGATTTTCGTGCGAGTCTTTTCCTCTCAAATGAAAATTGTTGTAATCAAAACTATAAATAGTTTATATAAGCGGGATTAATTTGTTTTAAGTAAAATGTTAATAATTTCCTTGTGTGGTTTCAAAAACATATTCGAATAATAAATATACAGTGGGTGATCGGTTAACGAACGTAATCCGTTCCAAGACTTTGTTCGTTAACCGATTATCTATTTACCATAGGTTTTAATGGGAATTTAATTAATTCGTTCTGGATAACTCCCAAAAACAAAAAATATATATACTTTCTTACTATGTTTATTTATATGTAATAATAAAAATACATACATACANGGCCAGCTCACGCGTCGGAAAACCTTCCGAATTATTCGTGTACGCACCAGACGAAAAAACAAAAAATATCGTGTATCCACGAGCACTCCAATAAATAAATAGAATTGAAACAACACTTTGAAATGTTTTCCCGATGAAAACGAATAATAATAATAAGTTTCAATAAAAATAATAAAATGTAAATTGAATTTTATCATAACGAGTTTGCTTGAATTTCCTTTCTTCTGAGATCGCAGCAATGCGCGATGGGTAAGATTGTATAAATAGGGTTTGCTCGCAAAACCTCCGCGGGCGAAGTCGCGGGTAACAGCTAGTTACGTATATTTATAATAATTTCGTAAAACTTTATTTATTTAACAAATGTTATTGTTATTTGTTATGTTAACAAATGTTTGAATCGCGTGACGTTAAATAACAATAACAAATATTATTATTATTTAACATCACGCGATTCAAAAGGCATTGAGAATGTTTCGTTACAACTTAAAGCGAACTTTCGGTGTTCTCTTTTCTAATTTTATTTTTTTCGTCATTTTTTCCCTACGAAATCGTTCTACGAATAACTCTATACTAGCTTTTCTCCCTTTGTGGCTGTTAAAACAACTTATCGCGGCCAAAATAAATATTATAAAAGGTAAAGGTGTAAGATAATTCCATATAGTATATATCTTCCATAGACTTTTTCTTACGCACGATCCATTTCTGCAAAAAAATAAAGAAAAATAAAATAAAAATTTTGAATTTTGCCAATATCTTATAGCTACAGTCTTACTTGGTGCATATTCCGTAATCGTTATCGCAGAAAGTTCCAGGCAGGTGCACGTAAAATTCGTTTTTGAATGGAAAAAAATTGCAAATCTTTAGCGGTTTGGCAAGTATTCGCTTTATTTTTACAGCATATGTGATGAAAGCGAAAACGTATTAAATATATCGCATATGGACACTACTGGCTAGTCTACCTCGTAGCTCCCTACAAGTTTGACTGCCATATTGAACCTTGAAAATAATTTATTTTTAAATATAAAGTTTTGGTTTCGACCTTTTAAGTCTATTGCCTTTATATCGATTCTAATTGTAAGCGTATATTGTTAATTACTTCAAGTACAGCACTTGTATTTAAAAAAAGCCATTTAAACAAATAACGAGTGTCCTTCAGCTATTGCTTCTAGCAAACTTGTACAAATGTCATATAAACATTATAAAATTAAAAATTAAAAATTTCTTCTCAGTAAAAAGAATACTCGTTAAATAAGATGTCAATGTTTAATTAATTCATTCATTTGATTTAAAAACAAGTAAAATTGGCAGCATTTCAATGTGAAAGCTCTTAAAATTTGCGTAACTCGCAGTTAATTAGAATTAAAACAAAAATAATAATGATAATAAAATATTGTCATAAAAGGACTTCTATGAAATGCCGTAAATATCGTTGAATTAAATTTGCTTGTCCGAGTTGTTTGAAGTGATCTATTCATTAATTATTTTTATTTTATATTTTTCGTATACGTATAACTTATTAAGAAATTAAAAATACAGATGCAATTAATAAAAATTTTATAGAAAATTTTAATTAGTGTTTCCCAACTAGAACGGTGTTTATTGCTATAAACACAGATAATTTTATGTAAGTAAATTCAAGTTGTTTGACTTACACGGCATAACCTGTTTTTCTATAATAAAACTAAAAGTTAGTATTTAAAGTTTTATAATATTAATGAGTCTTTTTATAATTAAATCTACTGTAATTTAAAATATATATACGGTATATATAGATACGGGCATCCACAAAAAATTTTCCAGCGGAGAGGCATTGCTTGGAGACAAATAATTACCTCGATAAAGTTTACTCGATCCCAGGGAGGAGCAAGTTCTCCGTCTTCCTTCTCTGCGGAAACCCGTATATACGTATATATTTTAAAATATAACTAAATATTAACACTGATATCAATTACAACTTCTAAACAAAAAATTAGAATATTTACCTGACTGAAAGTTTAGTGTACATTTTCTCACGATCAACATAGAGTACAAAGCTTTTTTTTACCCTACATAAACAATGTCTATGTATATTTATTATACCTATTAATCAGACAAATTAACTCAAACGTTTTTTTTTTTTTTGTTACAAATGGAAATGAAATGACAAAAAATAGAATAACAGTTTGACCATGACAAAAAATTAGAATATTAACAAAAACAGCCGAACAAACAGCCATAAAAAAGTAGATTGTAATGCAAATTTCCATATTGTTGGGCAGAGCAGTGTAACAGTACAACATGGGGCGTAAGCGCGACATCAGTATCAGAACTAAAGATATTATCATAGCCTTGTACAAAGTAGGAAGAACAAATAAAGAAATTGCGAATTATGTAAAATACTCGCAGCCAATAGTCTCTAGAATACTGAAACAAAAAACCGTGTTCAAGTTTTAACTAATAAACGCCAGAAATGTGGCAACTGGAGCGGACGTTAGTAGCCGAACCACATGCCTATGGTTCCACGACTTACACTTCCACTTCCGTGTTCCCGAAACGAAGCCACCTCTAACGAAAAAGTAACGACGAGCGAGCGTCAGATAGCGCAGAGAAAGGCTCGTGTGGAACAAGACGACTGGAATAATGTTCTCTTCGGTAACAAATCCCCGTTTTGTCTCTCCTGTGGTGACCAAGGCCCACGTGTACGGAGAATAACCAAAGAGGCCTTCGATAAGGACTGTACGAAGAGATCCGTGACGTTTGCATCATCTATCACGATCTGGGGATGCACGAGTGCTTACGGCGTAGGACAACTGTACATTCTTCGGAAACGTATGACACATCAAGACATCTTAGTGACATTTATGATACCATCGGCAGAAGATATAATTGAGAAAACATTTCTATTTCAACAAGACGGAGCATCCTCTCATACTGCGAAGTCAACGATACGTTGGTTACAAGAACGACACATCGCAATCCTGCCTTGGCCGAGCAATTTCCCCAGACTTAAACCCATCGAAATTTTGTGGAGAGTTTGAAAAGACGACTTAATGAGCGGTGATCAAAATCTAAATAGGAACTAATGACGTCTTTGAATTGCATCACTAGAAATGAATGCTAAGCTTTAATCCGCGCAGATTGCGAGAACTGATTATGGCAAAAGGCGACGAAAAATAAATATTAAGTTTATTTTGTTGTATTTCCTATACTTAACCCACATTTAGCTAATAATCTAATTTTTTGTCTAGGAGTTATACTTAATATTGGCTCTTATGTTAATTTGAAGTAAATTTGCAATTAAGTGTAACTTATATATATGTATATGTATATATATTTACATATATCCGAATTATATTCTCTATTAAATTAACAGACTTTAACTACAAATGATGTCATTTTATGTAAGGATTTATTACTTAACAAAGTGTTGAAGAATATGTTTTTATTTTACAAATGTTTATCAGATATAATACATGTACATTATTTTTGAAATCCAGAAGGTTGGTTTCGTGGAATACGACAACGAAACACATCAGAGATCTGCCAACGGGTGCATGCCTCTCGGGTGGATTTTTTAAGGGAAAAAGGTCTCTGTTTAGGCGTTAGAAACGCGAATACAACACGGTAAACTGCGCGGTTAATCAAGCGCCAACCCACGACCAATTACCAATAATCAGTGGTTTTATCGGCCACCAGTGGTTCAAACCCAGAAGGATTATGATCCATTTTCTCTTAAATCCGGAGAGGCGAATCGTGATTGTTTAGGACCGAAGAGAATCGCGAGTCGTTGATTGAAAAATAATGTTTTAATTCGTAAATGATATTATTTATTTACTTATTTTTTTTAAAATTTTGATATTAGACTACTTTTACATATTAATATAAATGTAATGTTAAAAGAAACGTTTGTGAAAACTTGTATAAAAAATGTTTTTATTTTATGAAATATCTCTGGGTATTTGTGCGTGTGTGTAATTTTTATCTCTAAGCGTATTTACTTATTATTTAACGTCGAATTTTGTAAAAACTTTTCCTCCATGACGAAACGAAAATGATTTGTGCAGTGGCGTGGCTACTGGATTAAGCGCCTGGAGCGAGTCGAATCGGTGCGCCTCCTTCTTCCTCGGAAGAGGTCTCGCGAAATTTATTTTGAACATTTAATTTAAAAACATATAAGCGCAGAGCCAAACGGTTAGGAGTCGAAAGTTGAAATTTGGTACACACAGTACTGTACACTAAGAAGGGATTTTTCGAAATCCCCCCGCGGGGGAGAGGGAAAGGAAGCTTATCCCGAAGAACTCCGCTTCTATTGTACTATTTTAGACGCAGTATTTTGCGTTTTTTGCGAGAAATCGAGCATATTTTTAGACCCATCTAAAAATTCTGTAATTAGTCTCGGAAGAGTGGGACCTAATTCTCGTACCCAGTGAAAACGAGTAAGATCGTTTATAATCTTTGCTATCGTTACTTTTTCCCCGAGCAACGCCGGGCTCATCACTTTCTTCGGATCGAGTTGACAAGCTATTGTTTTTTCAATTGATATAGTCGGGCGGATCTAGGTTTTTCGGGGCCTAGGGCTTATTGAAGTCCAATGGGAACTCATTTTTTGTTAATACAAAAAATACCATAAATTATCTTTATTATATTATTATTAATATTAACTATTTTTACTGTACGATAAATGCTCATTGTTAATAAAAAAAGTATTAAAAATTGATGATAATAATTCAATTTTTGCGGGCCCTTGACACTCGGAGGCCCTATTAGTTCCTATGTAGATCCATCCCGGGATATAGTAGCCAGAGTTAAGACGGTGTTGTGACACGCTGCTTCTTAAATAAGTTTTGATTAATTTTAGTTTTGAAAAACTTGGTTCCGCTGTCGTTGTCGTCGCCCGTAAAGTTAAAAAAAATTGAGGCACGCTGCAATAATGTGGGAGAACCTATTTGAGGCTACGGTGTGAAATAAAAGTAGTTCGGCAACTTGACTTACAGAAGTACAGTAATTACTTTTACCCGACTATAAAAACACGTTTTAAATCGAAGCAGTCGAGGTCCAAAACTAGACGAATGTCGAAGAGATACGCCGATTGTAGGAATTGTGATTGTTCCACAATACTTTTATCAAATGACGTGACAAGCGATAAGCACTCGAAAGGTTACATAATTGTCCAACGGATTCAAATCTAATAGTTAATTGATTGATTATTAAATCCAAAAATTTTTTACAAATGCTCTTACAAGTTCTTATTACGCCTTTTCTAACTTGGCACCGTCGTGATTCTAGCCTGGAGCAGTTTGTTCCAACTGTTCCACGCTAGCTACGCCTCCGGATTCATGTAAATCTTTCAAGGTGAAAACACTCTTGTCGTCGTGCCAATTATTTTTTCATGTAGAAGTATAAAATTATAGATATTTTTGATCGCCTTCAATTTAATTTGTTTAAATCGAGTGAAAAGACAATCATGACTCGGGCCCTCGAGTTAATTCTTATTTGCCTGTTTTTATGTACTCAAACTTTCTCGATGTCGGAAGTTGCGTCGGAGGAAGTAATAGAAAATGACGAAGAAGTGAAAAAAATGTGGTTAGACACTTTAGAGAACGTCAGATATTTCACCAGATTCGTGGCAAAATTCTTAAAACCCAGACTAAAAAGATTAGAAAAAGAAGTAAATATTACGCAAGAATGTAAAGAATCTTTTAAACAGTTTCTGTACGATCTACAAAATAATAAAGTTTGGGCTTTTAAAAGTAAGTATAAAATTTATTTTAAATTATTCTTTTGTAAAGATTATATTCAAATATTTTGAACTGTTTTCGTTTGAACTTAATCTGATATAACATTTAATTCGCATCATAAGTTACGTGTTACGTGTTGTAATTAACTGCCTCAGTTTGTATAATGTAAATTTGATAGATAATTATGCTTATTCGCATACTTAATTTATTTGTATGCAGTAATCATATATTTTCGTATTATTTAATATAATAAACTATAATTGCTGATTGTTCGAATATAAAGCAACTTTCACAGGTGATCTTGATAAAGTGTTAATCTAAATCAGTGTTTTTCAACCTGTGAGTCGCGACCCCCAGGGTGGTCGCAAAGCCTTACACGGGGGTCGCGGGTAAAAGAAAAAGACAAGTGTTTGTAGGTCTTACACTACAATAAAAAAAAAAACTACAATTTCAGTGATAAGGCTTTGCCTGTTTATTTTACACTCTAAAATAAACCTGAAAAACCAATTGTACTGTAAAATTTACAGTACAATTGGTTTTTCGATCGATATTTAGGTCTCAACAGAAAGAAAATTAAATACTTAGTTTTTAAAATCACTGATATAGTTTTAATATGGCCCTGGGGGTCGCCAGAATTTTTTAACTTGTAAAGGGGTCGTGTATTCAAGAAGGTTGAAAAACACTGATCTAAATAATAAAAATTTACTTGTATAATTTCTTAAATTACACAAACAAATAAATTCGTTAGCCGTAAATACACCAAACAGCAAAAGAATAAAAAAAATACTTAGGCTGTGTCACGTAGGTCTATTGATTCGTGAATATGTAAAAGAAAGATATTTGGCAACTTTTTCGGCATTTTTTATTTTTTTTTAATACCTAATAATTGCTACTTTTTAACTACAGTCGACCCCCTATAACACTGTTGATTATTTCGTTTTATATGAATTCCATGTTGTACGAGTCACTTAGATTTTACAAATACGTGAGGCGTTCACAGCCCGGCACACGTATTTGTAAAATCTAAGTGACTCGTACAACATGGAATTCATATAATACGGAATAATCAACAGTGTTATAGAGGGGTCAACCGTATCTATACTTGTTAGACTTTAGATTTACATAAAATTAGTAAATTAGTAAAATTAGTAAATTAATAATTAGTAAATTAGTAAATTACTGATACAATTCGTATAATGAATGTCACTTAACTATTCTAAAAATAATAACCTCTTCAACATATATATAACTTCTTCAACTTACAAGACCTTTTGGTCTTCGTATGATGAAGAGGTTGGGAGGTTATTATTTTTTGGGTATGTTGAAGAGGTTATTATTCATAATTTCCAACGAAAATTTCGTTGAAAATTATGAATAATAACATAAAACATATATTTTTTCCCGGGCCTAGATTTGAGAACAATTTTTCAAAGCTATTTTATTAATATCTATGTATTAAACAAAGTTAGAACTCAATTAGTTTATTCTTTTAAAAGTTATTTTAAAAAACATCGAAAACCGTTATTATTGCAACGAGAGTGATTTTTGAAAAAAATTCGAGACAAATACATTTATTTATTATTGTTAACATAAAATTTATACCAGCTATAAAATTTTTTAATACGAACTTATGATTTATAACTGGAAATTTATTCAGACACGATCCTCACCTCTTTAATATCTCCCGAACCAATACTTCGATTTTCCTATAAATTTCTAGAAACATTTCATCCTAATGCACAAAGATCCCTAGAAAATTTCAGAAATATTTGACAAAACGCATAGCAGTTATTAAGCTTCAAAGTCGCTAAAAAAAATCATTTCCCCAATATACAAACACGCACAAACATCCAAACTCAGAAAAAACACGAACTGGTTTGAGTGTCTCGACGGTCCCCCAGACAAAAAATGAAAAACTCTTAATGGGTCATTTTTTCACTGTTAGCCGTACTTTCCCTCTGTATGTAACAGCTGGAAAAGTAACACATACACACTTATTAATATAATCACGTAACACTCATTTATATTCATTTCGTGATAATTAAATTAATAGCAGTTTAATTTCATTTTTTTAACTCACGCTGTTCGCTATATTTAATTAAAGGCGCTGACAGAGTTGGTGATAGATTCGCGCCCGATAAATGGGCTATATGCGTGAAATTTTCTGGGTTTTTTTTTCCACATATCTAACCTTTAAACGGGGGATCAGTTTTTCATCGAAGGTCCTCCAGGAAGGCACCCCTTGGAAGATCACCGCCTATCGAATTGCATTATTGCGTCCTCCATTCCTTCTACGTATTTAAAGTGACGCAATACATATTATTGCAAACACTAATCAAGAAAACTTTAAAGTAAATTTCTGCTTAACGTTGCAGAACAGAAATAGTAAACAATGCTGCAACGGACCGAAAATAGTTTCGAGATCGACTTGTTGGCCGTTCCTGCTGTAAGGAAAATACGCGTTTTTATTGTCTTTCTATGAAACTAATCCACAATGAATAAATTTTGTCTTGTTTTATTCAATTGTTTAAAATTCACTTATAAATAATGTATTTAATTCTTTTTTCTAACTTTCCTTGTTGATTAGATCTCGGCCGATCGAATACTGCTCGTAAGGAGTTCATAATTTACTTTACACACGCAAGATTACAAGGACAACAACGTGAATAAAAAATTTTCATTTGTATTATTATTCTATTAATTTTATCTACGCTCATCTTTTACCTATACGTGTTATACATGATTTGATAGTACAATAGTTTTATTTAATATTGTTGTGATGTAGCGATACTACTTGGGATGGTATTGCGTTAGGAATAAGAGCTGATGAGTAAGGTCATTATCCTTGCCCTTGAATCTTAGAGAAAAGTATCTTCTGGTACATACTATATAAGTATATAAAAAATATTTTAACGCTTTTGACAGTGCTGATTGTTGGCTTGTTTTTTTACGATTTACCGTTACGATCTACAATTCAACAGTTTGCCATTAATTGACTTTATTGAGGATGTCTTTTTCTAACGTAATACTTTCTTTTTTAATTTTGTTCTTTTTACTTATTATTGGAGCAGTTAAACTTAATACAGGTGTAATGTCTCGTGCACCACCTTCTTTTCCTGGCAATAATGCTTCGACTCCTGCTGGTAAACCTCGTCGACCTCCAAGCGAACCAACATTGAAATCATCTCGACTGGACGATTATTTTGCTTCTCAGGATATTTCTTTTTCAAGTACCTCAGAAAATTCTCTTTCCTTGAGGAACGTTTCGATATTTTTTAATCTAAACTGGAAGAATTGTCATCAAGATTTGACTTATTTTTAAAAATTTAAATAAAATTCAGGAGTTGTCGCCCTTCTCGCGCGTTAAAGTCTTTGATGATTTATCGTATAAATCAAGCCTCGAGGCTATTTCACACTGAACCGACTGGTCCGACTCCAAGTCGTGTTGCCGTAGCAACAGCAGTCGGTCATGGTATGAAATCGGTCTTAGGCGTAGAAAATTGTCCTTTTTTCATGGAAGTTAAATCTTTGAATAAACAAGCATTTCTGAAAGCCGATTGCTTGACGGTCGATGGTGACGAATTCACCATGTTTCAATTTAGAAACGGATGAACTACAGAAGATTAATACTTTTTTAGACAAATCCAGCCGAAAAGGTTAATTGAAACTGTAAGTTACCGACTTTGGGTGGCAGTAAGTTAATTGCGCGTCAGGAAAAGCCTAGGGACTGAACATATGCGGGTGGTGAAGTAGATGGCAAGGATGACACGTGTCCTCACAAAAACTGTTTATTTTTGACATAAAATTAACATACACTACGAACACAAACTTGAACTACAAACACAAAATGTTGAAGATCAGACGCTGGGAAGGATGATCGTTGATCTCGTAGGGTGTCGAAGACGGTGATGCAGCCCCCGGGCAGAGACGACGTAGGCGGAAGTATCTTCTTAGTTATTTCTTAGTTCTTAGTTAAGAAACCGAGAGGGGTCAGCTGAGATAGAACAGGTCGGGGTCAGAGAAGATGTGACGCTGGTCATCCACTGCCAGAATTGGAGGAGAACCGCTTCTTGTCCTTGAGATTCGGGGGTTTTATAGAATTTCTCTCGAATCTCACCCTTTTGATTGGTCCTGTTTTCCCTCTCCCTTATCCCGATTGGTCATTCCTTTGTCTCTAGGGGAAACCCGAGACCGATCCGGGTCGGGAAAGGTCCGAGAGGTGTTGAAGGAGCTTTTTACTCCGTTATGGCCCTTTTCTCTAACGTTTTGGACTCAAACGATTTAACAGATGTTCTTGTGGCCGTTCACCCCTTATCGGTTTCGGGCTCGGATGACACTTAACAAATGTCTTTTTGGTCATTAACATTTCTCTCGATTGTTTAAACCCGACACTTATTAGCGAGCACCTTGACAAAGCTCCCTCTCTCTCGATTGACATTCACCTCCGCCGTTTATCATCGCGTCGCGTTTGTTTTCAAGCACGTATGTTGCTTCCTTCCTGTCTGGTCTACATCACCAACACAAGCTCTTGTTCCGGTTTAACCTCCGAAATTTCTAGACTGGGTTTTAGGAGCCTCATAGAACAATTGCTAAAGAGAGAGATAAAACTTTAGTAATGAGGATATTGTCTTGGAATTGTCAAAGAACGTTGGACTTGACACTGAATGACCATGACATTATATATTTATTACAAAATTATGATTTAGGTGCTTTCACTGAGACTTGGTTAACTAACTCTTATAAACGGGTCCTTTTTTGTTGAACCAGCATTTATTTTTATATGAACAATTTGCAAATAAACCAACTGGCCCAGGTCGTCCGTATCACGGTATCATTGTTACAGTTTCCCCATAAATTAACTTCTTCAGAATTGTTGTTTAACTCGGACGATCTGGAAAATTCTGAAATTTGCAGTGAGGTTTGCTTATTAGGGGATTGATACTATTATGTTTTGCTCGAGGGATGGTGAGATAATGTAGATTGTATGTATCTCCAGTAAAGTCGGACGTAATAACGATTTCACTCGTTATTAGCATATATAACTTTTTATAAAACCCATCCCTATCCTGAAAATTAAGTTTTTTGCCATTTTATAATAATTAAAAATGTAGAAAGTTATTATAACAAAGTATCGTAATAGATGGCGTAACACACATTTTTATTTATTTATTGTGATTAATAATGTAAATGTTATTGGGCTGCAATTTGAAAAAAATTGTAAATTAATAAATTCCGAATGTCTTTTTTTAAACTCTGGAATGGCGTCAGATAAATGAAATTCAAGACTAGATAGCTTAGGGATAGGAGGCCCCGATTAACTATATACGAACCTCACGTTATTTCAATTCGAAAATGTTTAAAAAAAACAGCAATTGCTCGTTTTCAGCTGTGATTTTTTAACTCTGAAAATTCCCTCCCTCAGAGGATTATGAAAATGTATTTGTATTACAGGATCACGTACTAAAATCCTTGTATTTTAAGTATTTTAGGTACTTGTATTTTAAAACTTAAATAACTATAAATATATTGGGTATATATCCGAGGCTTTTCCACCGTGTTGAAGACGTTTCGAAATACTAACGTTAAATACAGTTACAGCATTTCAAAATAAAAAATCAAATTTTTTGAAATATAATCGAATTTATAAATAATCTAACTTTTAGTTAAAATGTATTTTATTTTATTGAGTATTTATAAACCTAATACAGTAAAATAGAAAAGATAAAGTGTATTTTTTATTAATACTTTTAACAAGATTACTTATTAAAATAACAATCAACAGATTATACAATGTAAGTAATGAAATAATCAAGTAAAACTTCTATTCCAGTGTTTGATTCGTGGGGTAAAATTACACCGGGAAGTATGATAGGAAGTTTAACGGATTATGGATCGTATTACGAATGTAAAAATGCTGTTCACGATACAAAGGAGGCTTTTAGCACAGACTGGAAGAACTTTTCTCCCCGTTATTGCATTCTCGATTATCGTTTACCTCCACCTTCAGTAGCAAAAGATATTTCACCTTTCCATACAGTTCCCGATTTTCTTAATCTTACCGACAAAGATTCCGTATGTGGCTACAAATTTTATAATATATACATATTTAGATCATATAATATTTTTCGTAAATTTATCTATAAACTTATTTTCTATTATAATAAATTTTAATATCGTTTAGGTACAGAGTTTTTTGGCCAATAAATCTCACCTTTTTACCGAACATACTTTTAGAAATGGAATATGTGTTCCCTCTTCTTGCAGTTCTGAAGATATTCAAATAGTGTTCAAAAAATGTAAGGTTTTATTAATTATTTTAATAAGTATAAAAATTTAATAAAATAAATATTAAATTTTCAAAAAATATCATGAAGTTTTGAATAAAATTGGAATTGAAGGAATCGTAAAAGTTAGCCATTGTGACAGCGATGCTTCAGTTGCTTTGAGTACAGAACAGAAAGTTGTAATGTAAAATACATGTTAAAATAAATAATCGTACTTTAATTAAACATTAATATTTTAAAAGTAATTCTAAAATATTTATATTCAGCATTTTCATCTCGAGTTTAATTTTGCTATCGATAATTGGCACAATTATGGATCTGTTACAAAGACGTGCAAGTAATTATGACGTTGAGAAACAGAATTCTAGTAAGTACAGTACATTTCTTTCCGTATTATATTCTGTTGCTTTGCTTTTTCAAATAATTTATAATAAAATTCATTCTTTTACGTAAGGTTTGACGAAAAAAATGTTTTTATCCTTCTCGTTGTATACCAATGCGCAGAAACTATTTTCTAGCAAGAAATCTTCTGATACGTTAACGATTCTCCATGGTTTAAGAGTCATTTCTATATCGTGGATTATTTATTCCCATTCTCATTTGTATGTAGACACGCAGTCTATAGGTAAGTTAATTTTTAAATAAATTTCCTTAATATGTAGTGTAGTTTATGCAATTTTTACATTTATATAAAACTATATGCAGGGTGGCCCAAAAGTCGGGTAACCGCGCTCTTTGAAAGCAATTTATGAAAGTATGACAAGCAATTGCGAATCAGTCATTTAGTGGGTTTTGAGACCTCCTTGTTGACTATCAAATTAATTTATAAGTTAATAAAATAAATCCAACAACGAGTTGCGTAATTTTCCTTGCAAAACAGTTAAAATTGTATGTAGTGTTATCTATTATGACGTTTTTGAAAATTTTTATATTATTAATTACTATAAAATGGGAAAAAGCTTCATTTAGATTTTTTACAAGATATAAACTGGTTTTATAAACGAGAAAGTTGTAAACGATACTAACGAGTATATTATTTATTAAATACGATTCCACTCGACCGATGACCCCTATTTATCTCTCCATGCCTTTGACCTTTAATCACCAAAATTTAATAGCATCAATTCTCCCGATACACAAACCTTCCTGCAAAATTTCAAGAATTTTTGACGAAAACACAGCAGTTATTAAGCGACAAATTTACTGAACAATATTGCGCCTTTTCATCAATCCCATATTTTCAACTGCCTCAATATGGATAGATGGAGTTCGAAATAATCGGAATTTTACCAGAATGTTTTGGAATTTATTCATTATATGGCGTAATAAATTCCATGTTTTTGTATACTGCAATTGCCGGAGATTGCCAGTTGTTCGACGTAGGGAGAAGTTAAATTACAGAAGAATTCGTGATTTCGAAATTTCCTGTAGCCTACTATTATTTCCAACTGTACAATGTATAATAGCGAAATGTATTTTATAAACAATACAATGTTTTTTGTCTTATATTGTGACTGATAATTTCCATAGTATTTGAAGCAAGAGGACATTGTAACGCGTGTGTGCACAAAACAAACATTTTAATTTGGATTTGCCATGAGTATAAAAATGCCAAATGTAAATAAATGGCGCTCATATATATTTTATTCTGTAATTTGGAAGTGGCTGTAGAATAAGATATGGAGATTCAATTACCGTATTAATCATAACAGTAGACTATAGCGATTGATCATAATGTTCCATCTTATGTACGATCTTATTTTATTATCATTGCTGCTATTTACATTACTCGAAAAATCCAGTCATTAAAATTAATACAAATTTTGATTATTAATTTTATATTTTTAATTTATAATTTTAATATCTGTAGAAAATATATTTTTCACGTTTCAATTTAATAATTTACCCGCTTTTAGCTGGTATACTCATTTATAAAGAATTCTTTAAAGAATATTTTTATCAATTTGTCGCCAATGGGACACTTTCGGTGGATACATTTTTCTTTATCAGGTAAAATTTATTATTTTATTTTATTTATTTTTTATTAACAATTAAAAGTATTTAATTTTTTTTAATTTAAATTTCAGTGGTTTATTAGTGTCTTATAACACAATAACTCTTGTTAAAAAACACAAAAAGAAGTTTAATATTCCTGTGTTCATCATCTATCGATTTTTCAGGTAAATCATTTATTAAAGTTCATAAAATAAATTGTTAATGATGTAGATTTAAATAGTTTATCGTTACAAATTATAAACTAATTAATTAATTAATAAACTACTCAAAATGAAGCACCTACTTACCTACATTTCGTATAATTAATACGTTACCAACCAAGCCATTCAAAGCTATGCACACTGGAAGAGTTTTGGAGTATAACCTCCTGTATTTGGAAAGAATTAAAAATTTAAAAAATACGAAAATATATCTTATATTTATTTCCTCCTTAATCTACTCTACCTATACCATAAAAATTAATAAAATACGTTATGAATAAATAATATTGTAAAACCCAACCCTTTTAAAACTCTCGTGTAGAACCCGAAGCCATTAGAAATGTCGTACATGTAGTAATTGTGATATTTTCTGCTTACAATAAAGTTATAATAAAAGCTTTATTTTGGTCTCATTCACTCACTGGTTTATAATGCTTGAGTAGAAATACACTTCTTACATTAGAAAGGGACAATACATTCTAAAATGAGAAGTCCAGAATGTTACTATCGATATTTTGTTATTTAGAATAACAAATTATATACAGAAGTTATTAATTTAATAACTTTTATACTGTATAATCGTTTAACAATATTTCAGATTGACACCGACGTACGCGGTGGTTATTGGAATTTTATTCGTTTTACCATTGTTGGGTGATGGACCTGTCTGGAACTTAACTCTTGATCCGGAAGTTGAAAAATGCCGTAAAGGATGGTGGAGAAATTTATTATTTATTAATAACTTTATCGAANCATGGTTTAAGAGTCATTTCTATATCGTGGATTATTTATTCCCATTCTCATTTGTATGTAGACACGCAGTCTATAGGTAAGTTAATTTTTAAATAAATTTCCTTAATATGTAGTGTAGTTTATGCAATTTTTACATTTATATAAAACTATATGCAGGGTGGCCCAAAAGTCGGGTAACCGCGCTCTTTGAAAGCAATTTATGAAAGTATGACAAGCAATTGCGAATCAGTCATTTAGTGGGTTTTGAGACCTCCTTGTTGACTATCAAATTAATTTATAAGTTAATAAAATAAATCCAACAACGAGTTGCGTAATTTTCCTTGCAAAACAGTTAAAATTGTATGTAGTGTTATCTATTATGACGTTTTTGAAAATTTTTATATTATTAATTACTATAAAATGGGAAAAAGCTTCATTTAGATTTTTTACAAGATATAAACTGGTTTTATAAACGAGAAAGTTGTAAACGATACTAACGAGTATATTATTTATTAAATACGATTCCACTCGACCGATGACCCCTATTTATCTCTCCATGCCTTTGACCTTTAATCACCAAAATTTAATAGCATCAATTCTCCCGATACACAAACCTTCCTGCAAAATTTCAAGAATTTTTGACGAAAACACAGCAGTTATTAAGCGACAAATTTACTGAACAATATTGCGCCTTTTCATCAATCCCATATTTTCAACTGCCTCAATATGGATAGATGGAGTTCGAAATAATCGGAATTTTACCAGAATGTTTTGGAATTTATTCATTATATGGCGTAATAAATTCCATGTTTTTGTATACTGCAATTGCCGGAGATTGCCAGTTGTTCGACGTAGGGAGAAGTTAAATTACAGAAGAATTCGTGATTTCGAAATTTCCTGTAGCCTACTATTATTTCCAACTGTACAATGTATAATAGCGAAATGTATTTTATAAACAATACAATGTTTTTTGTCTTATATTGTGACTGATAATTTCCATAGTATTTGAAGCAAGAGGACATTGTAACGCGTGTGTGCACAAAACAAACATTTTAATTTGGATTTGCCATGAGTATAAAAATGCCAAATGTAAATAAATGGCGCTCATATATATTTTATTCTGTAATTTGGAAGTGGCTGTAGAATAAGATATGGAGATTCAATTACCGTATTAATCATAACAGTAGACTATAGCGATTGATCATAATGTTCCATCTTATGTACGATCTTATTTTATTATCATTGCTGCTATTTACATTACTCGAAAAATCCAGTCATTAAAATTAATACAAATTTTGATTATTAATTTTATATTTTTAATTTATAATTTTAATATCTGTAGAAAATATATTTTTCACGTTTCAATTTAATAATTTACCCGCTTTTAGCTGGTATACTCATTTATAAAGAATTCTTTAAAGAATATTTTTATCAATTTGTCGCCAATGGGACACTTTCGGTGGATACATTTTTCTTTATCAGGTAAAATTTATTATTTTATTTTATTTATTTTTTATTAACAATTAAAAGTATTTAATTTTTTTTAATTTAAATTTCAGTGGTTTATTAGTGTCTTATAACACAATAACTCTTGTTAAAAAACACAAAAAGAAGTTTAATATTCCTGTGTTCATCATCTATCGATTTTTCAGGTAAATCATTTATTAAAGTTCATAAAATAAATTGTTAATGATGTAGATTTAAATAGTTTATCGTTACAAATTATAAACTAATTAATTAATTAATAAACTACTCAAAATGAAGCACCTACTTACCTACATTTCGTATAATTAATACGTTACCAACCAAGCCATTCAAAGCTATGCACACTGGAAGAGTTTTGGAGTATAACCTCCTGTATTTGGAAAGAATTAAAAATTTAAAAAATACGAAAATATATCTTATATTTATTTCCTCCTTAATCTACTCTACCTATACCATAAAAATTAATAAAATACGTTATGAATAAATAATATTGTAAAACCCAACCCTTTTAAAACTCTCGTGTAGAACCCGAAGCCATTAGAAATGTCGTACATGTAGTAATTGTGATATTTTCTGCTTACAATAAAGTTATAATAAAAGCTTTATTTTGGTCTCATTCACTCACTGGTTTATAATGCTTGAGTAGAAATACACTTCTTACATTAGAAAGGGACAATACATTCTAAAATGAGAAGTCCAGAATGTTACTATCGATATTTTGTTATTTAGAATAACAAATTATATACAGAAGTTATTAATTTAATAACTTTTATACTGTATAATCGTTTAACAATATTTCAGATTGACACCGACGTACGCGGTGGTTATTGGAATTTTATTCGTTTTACCATTGTTGGGTGATGGACCTGTCTGGAACTTAACTCTTGATCCGGAAGTTGAAAAATGCCGTAAAGGATGGTGGAGAAATTTATTATTTATTAATAACTTTATCGAAAGTCATAACGGGGTAAGGCGATTCAATTTAATACAGGAACTTGAACATATGAATCATAATTTTTTAAATTATATTAAATAATGAAGGTTTATATATTTTAATACAGAATGATCTTTTTTTGCGCCGATAGAAATTTTAAATTTAATGAATATACAACTTTTTAAAATAATTTTAATTGTTAATATTAAAATTAATTTTCTAATTTTCCTGATCGAAATACCATTTTTTGGTTTAAAAAATTTTACGTGTTTTATTCATAATATTTTCCAACTTACGCTGTAAAACATAAATATTGACTTACATTATCTAAAGCTTATTTGTCTTATCGGAATTATTTACACTTTTATGACAATACGGAGTAATTTTCACGTTATTTTTATTATAAAAAGCGAAGCCATATTAAAAATTATATATAAAATTATAGTGCACACCAATCTCATTATACCAATGCACTGAAGTACTATTAAACTTTCTTTACTTTAATAAAGGAAATAAACGTGTAAAACTGTCAGTTCTCTGCTTTATTTTAAGAAAGTTGCTCGAATTTATTTACCAATCAAATAATGAAAGCAGCAATCGTAATGCTTACTACATGTTTGTGTCGATTGATTTTCCTAACCGCCATACTATTGCAACATTTACCTAAATTGCAACAAAAAGGTGCATTAAAGTTAAAATTATTTTTAATCTGTATTCTTATATCCTTGATTACGTATCCAAATATATAATTGAATTCAGGATAAATTTTTCATTAATTTTAAACAATTATTTAACTTAGAATTCTTTTTATCTTATGTTAAAGAATTGCTGTCCGGGTTACAATTATTTTATAATTAGAACATTTTTAAAAGTGTATTATTAAATCAGCCTTCTTAGAACTTGAATTAAACTAATATAATTATTCAAATCGAAGTTTTAAAATTGAATCTTGAAATTTAGATAATTTAAACAAGGCCAAGTTATAAATATATATTTGTCGTAACGATATAACGCTACAATATTATTTATACTTATATATATTTTATATAGAAAGAGCGATATCTAAAAAAAGTTTATATGCCTTTAATTACAAAGGCTGGCTGTTTTAAAATATAAATAATAAACGTTTTCATTATTGATTTTTTTTAATGATATAATCTGCAGATTTGTTTAATCTAAGGATATAATTGAAGTTTTCCTCGAGCGTCATCCTCGAACACACAAAAAGTACTTAACAGGATCATTATCCTTGGCATAATTGGTAGACACGTTAAAAGTGAATTATAAAATAATACATAATTTATGAATTAATCTTTAGAAGAATGTATTTGCATTGTATTCCTTTAGTAAAATTGAGGACTTAGTGGAAAAACGACACGCTATTACCAAATTTGGTTTTACACATCGTTAATCCGTGTTCTTTCGTGGACATGCCTCACGCACGTTTCATTACAAACCCCTCAACATTCTCCACTACGTTTTATTAAAGTGAATTACACACTCACATTAATAAAGCGTATATTTAAAGTGCTGGTGATTTAAAAAACAAATTTCTCTTTTTCTCGAAAACTTCCTAACGCCGTTTTTTCCACCAATCCAAAGTAATGTTTAACTCGTTAGTAAATGAATTTTTCTAATTACATTATCTTATATTGTTATAAACAATCTTCATACAACTGTAATTTTTAATTAGTTTCTAAGGAAAAAAGTTGCAATTCGAATATTATAAATTTTCCTTCGTGATTGATCGCACATTTCACTTCGATAGGAATTGTCAAGAGTGCAAAATATTATACAGCAATGAGATTTTAAACTTCATACACTTCATTTTATTTATTAACACGCAGAAATAATCCTTTAATCCGTGTATTTTTTGCTTTGCGTAAATTAAATAATCTCCATTCTGCATTATTTTACTTCCCTTTATAATTAATTCGAATTATGCAAGCCAAATATAATTACTTATTAAATTCATTTTAATATTTAATATCACAAAAATAATATTTTTAAATTGAGTAAATAATTATAATATCTCATAGATCGATTTTATTTATTTAGTGTCTAGATCACAGTTGGTACTTAGCAACGGATACACAACTTTACATGGCATCATTAATAGTAGTAATACCGCTCATTAGGTAAAAAATGATTACGCAGTTTACACTTATGTATTAATTGATAAATCAAAAACTAATTCTGTCTTTCCTCTCTATAAATACAATTAGGTGGTCTACTCTTGGACTTATAATTAATTTCACATTATTGATTCTATCAATGATAGTAACTGCGTTTATAACTTACTACATGAAATTGCCACCAACTGCATTAGCTTCGGCGTATCTAAATCCTAGGTACGTTTTAATAATGCATTTTTTAAAAGTAATAATTTATACGTTTAAATTTTCACAAAATATTATTCGTTTTAGTGATCGATTCCTCGATTGGTCAAAAGTATATTATAAACCATATCCCCACGCTGGAGCATTTTGCATTGGATTAGCAACTGGTTATTTACTAGTCAAGAAGCCTCAATTAAAATTAAGTAAAGTAATACAACTTTTCCAATTTTTAAACAATTTGATTTTGTAATATTTACGAATGCAACTAATTTATTTGTAAAATGTTCAGTGGATTCTAGTCTTAGGATGGATTTGCACTTGTGTCTGTAGTGGCGCAGTATTGTTTTCTGCCAGAGATTGGAACGTAGGTCATAAACCATCACCGTGGATCTCGGCTCTTTATGCATCTACGAATCGAACTGTGTGGTCTCTCTGCGTGTCTTGGGTTGTAATAACGTCTGTGTACGGTTACGGAGGTAAAAGTTTTGCCAAATTATGGAAAATTTTATATGAATTGCAATAAATAAATTAACATTTCCTTCAAAACAGGGATCGTAAGTAAATTTCTTAGTTGTAAATTGTTTGCGCCTTTTAGTAGAGTTTGTTATTGCACTTATCTTATTCACCCGTTAATATTATGGGTATACAACGCTCAAAGACGAGATACAATTTATCCAACTTACTTTATTTGGGTAAGTGAAATAGACTATTACGAAATAGTTATTGAACGATATTAATTACAACAGACAAATTTTATATTTTCAGATGTATATGATAATAGGCCATATTGTTTTATCCTTTGTTTGTGCATTTGTGATTTCTCTCGTAACCGAATCTCCATTTCTCGCTTTACAATCAATTATTTTTGGAAGAAATAGAAAAAAGTCTGCTTCAAATGAATTTATTTCTCAGAAGAACGATATAATCGTCAAAGAATACAATAATACGCATGTTAATATTGTTTGCAGTTCTACTCTTAGTTTGCCACAGGATAAGGATTAAACGAAATATATTTATCGTCTATAAAAATCATATTCGACAAAAGATATCAATTTTTATTGCTATATAAACGACGATATCACATATTAAACTATAAAAGAACGTAAATTTTTATATATAGATACTTTCATATAACATTATTATAACTGTTATGCGATGATTGTTAATATTTTGTATAAAACTGATAGGCTATATCTAAATATCAGTGCTTAATCAATATTTTCTACCGTATTATAACGTAAAGTATATTGTACATTTTTAATTTTACAAATATGTTAATAATATATCATATTTTAACATATTGGCTTTGGCTGTGATGGCTGTGTAATTAAGAAATGTTGAACAAAGTAAGTGTTGAGTTCCCAATGAATCGCCTTGTATTATTATGATCACTTCATACTGAACGAAATACGTTATTTAATATTAAATATTAAATACCGTATTTCCGTTCAGTTAATAAAAAATTAACTGTTGCAGTTCATAATAAATGTAAATTCAATATTTACGAACTCCGTGTTATATGCTCTGTGAAGTTTGCCTATTTTCTGCAGTAGTGACCTTAACAACAGCGTCACTTCGAGCCCCTGTCTACGGCTAATTGCGCCTTTGCGCAATTAGCCGTAGACAGGGGTTGATGTGACAGTATAGTGTAAGCTCCTCATCTTGATCTCTATCCTTAAGATAATTTGTTGTTTCGTGGAATCTCGAGATTTTGTTCTTCTGTACAGTAACGGTGTTTAAATGCAGAAATAAAAGAGCGTATTGTCAGACATTTATATCAAGACATTGTTTAAAAATGGTTGTTAACACCGGTCATTCCCACACTTAAAACTCATTTAGTGCAGTTCTCGAAGCCGTATAAAACGAGCTACGTGAATACGAATGGCAACGAACGTGATGAAAAACTGTTCATATATTATTTTTCCCGACGACAGCTCTGTGTAAAATACATATCAAGGACGCTATTATTTTATTTCTAAACCGGAGTGTCACACGTGGTAGGGTCAACGAGGTATTTATCACAACATAGATCTTATCGAGAACGTTTAGTAGTTGACCGTGACGTCTTCGGAATATTAATCCGTTTTATTGAAGGTCAAAAGCGAAAAAGTTTACAACACATTTTTGCCTGATAATTAGTCCATTAAAAAACTGTATGACGAATTTCAAGATTAGATTGGATAATTATATACGGCAATGCAACACCTGGGCGATATACCGTGGGGATGCTTTTCTATAGGAAAGTGGCCCCTACAAATATAAAAAAACTCGGAAAAACTCTATGTGAAAAATTTGGGAATAAATTTCAGACTTTATTCCTAAATTTTTAATTATTTTGTTAACTAAAATTTGCTAAAACTATTAAATATATATAACGAATGTATGTGAATAATGATGTACTGTACAACATAAAGCATTTAAAAATTATCATCTCTGCTCTCAAAATTAAGCTTTTTGCCTTTGTATATTTATTAATAATATAAAATTTCTTTAAAATATCTCGTAACAGATGGTACCAAATGCAATTTAAAATCTGTTTCCGAGAAAGTTATACAACTCGTTGCTGTTTTTTTTAATTATGCCTGCGCGAGACTCAGAGGCTAGGACGTTTTAGCGAGAAGATAACCAGGCGGACAAGTTGGAGAACCCGAGAAGCTGGATTTCTTAATTTAGTTATGTTGTATTTACTTGTATTCATTTAGAGATTAAAGGTGATTTCTAAAATACCGAACTGGACTTTAAAACTCCGTGCCAATCGACTCGAGAGAAACGTCACGCGCGATGTCTCTTTTCTCCAGTCGACACTTTTCGCTTAATATGTCGGGCAATATGTGAATTTTACTTTATTTTCTTTCATTATATAACAATGCCACTTTTCTGTTAATTGTGTTAATTCTTTATAGCATTCGTTAACTGCAAGATTCACGAATTTAACTGCTAAAGTACTGCAGCGAACTTCCTCAAGTTCCAGTACCAGAACGTGACCCATTCCTATCCTGAAAATGGTGAACAAAGTGGTGTCTCTTACACGAGTTTGTTCACCCACTTTGAAGCTCAACTCCTGCGTCTTTTGTCGAAAATTTCTGAAATTTTGCATCGAGGTTTGTGTGTTATGATCAGAGCCGGCCCTACCATAGGGCGAACTGAGCAGCCGCTCCAGGCGCTAAGTCCTAGGGGGCGCTTCAGTGGTAAAGAAAATTAAAGAAAAAAATATTTTTTTCACTTTTCGATATTTTAATTGCAAGCGTGTGGCCAGTATATGAATGGCCTTATCTGTTGAGACGCGCGTGGGCGGGATTCCAACCCCGTCTACCGCAAGCAGGGGTGCCACCTGCGGTGACAACTCTGTTGGCACCGCAGGCATCGCTGTTTTAGTTGGCGAGTCCACTTCGAAGCGCCGGCACAATCTGTGAGGCCCCGGAAATAGCCCCCGCAAAAGGGAAAGATATAAGAAAAAAAACAGTTTGTTAAGTTAAATCGTCAAGAAAGCAAATTATATAAGTATCGAATCGGCGATACCCGACTTTGACATCAGCGCTCATAAAGAATAACGGGAAAAACAAACTTTTAGATATAAAAGAAGAAAATTTAAAATATTAAAGTTAAGACGTAGTTTAGAAAGCAANGGGGGCGCCATAATAGGATCTCGCTCCATCCTAAAACTTACCTCGGGCCGGCACTGTCTCTCATCGTCACATGGTGACAATTCCCTGCGAAGGGCGCGAGAGAGGTCAACTTTGCGACCGAACACGACTCCTCCGGTCGCGTTTTCCTCGACTTTAATCTAGCTATCGTTTTAAATCTTTTAACAAAAAAATTTTCATTGTTTATTTCAATCTTTAATTTTGTTTTTTTTGCGTTATGAAACGTAATTCGTTTAAAAACCCATTGAATGCCGCCTTTCGGACACCGTTTGGGTCCTCACATATTTACGATAAAAACTACATTTTGATCTTTGTCGTGTTATGAACCAGAATATCGAAGTTAAAATCCTTCTGAGAGGTAATAAGGAGTTAATAATTGTGGGAAATGGCATTTTCCTATCAAAAATAAACAAAGAAAACATGCCAGTAAGTGCAAGAGACTGATATGTAGAAACTACACCATTAGGATGTGTACCAATTGTGCACTATATCCATCATTGTGGATAACAAAAGTATATTAAGACGAACTAACCTTCTGTTCGTTATGTTGGAGACAAACACTTTAGACACTGAAGCCGTGAGCCCGAAGAAGGATTGGAAAATTACCAATCCGGAATGCATTATTAACGGCAAAACGTTCAAGAGCGGTGTACAGTTTACTGAACTTTATTTCTACGTTAAAAATTCTACTGATGATTATAATTTCGTTAAAAACTCAGTAACCCAGTGTTTTCCAATCTTTGGGGCCCGAGACTTTTGCAAGGGAGCCCGCAGCTTTTACCAAATAATCATTTTTTAATACAAAAAAAAAGTCAAATCGATGTCGAAAACATGAATCAGCAAAACGGTTAAGCCTAATTTACAACCCTTGCAACAATTTTTTTTTTTGAAAATGAGGAAAGTACAGAAAGCTTGGAAACCACTGGAGTAAGCAGTTGCTTAACATTCCCGGCAACATTTAATAGATAAAATATAAAACTGCGTGTGCGGCGCTACTATTAAAAACTTTTATCATTTTATAATAATTAAAAATATAGGAGAGCTTAATTTTGAGGTTAGGGACGGCTTTAAGTTTCAAGGAGGGTGAACAAATCCGTGTCCCCCAAACTAACATCCATACATACAGAAACCCCCGAAGTTTTTTGCATTTCTTGACGTTTCAAGATTCAGTCCAAAAATGTAAAAATCTTGGGGAGTCAGTTTTTGACCGATCGCCATAATTTTCCTCTGTTATAAACAACACAGCCTGAGAAAGTAAAAGACAAGTACAGTATTTTGATATAATATACTTGTTTTCTGCTTGTTTACTGTCGTCTGGCAACTTGCTTATTTCCTATTCTTTTCTCTTATTTCACACTTGTTCCTTTTATATCAGTGAATAGCCTAATTAACACTTTAATGTTATTTGAGGAACATGGGTGACTGAATTATGCTGGAACAAAGTACTGGTAAATTGGATTACATTGAAATTATTTTTATTTTATGATACTAAGTGTTATTAGACAGAACATCATATTTAGTATTTTCCATTAAATCAAGGAAATATGCCATATAAACTTTCAAAAAAGTTATCTCTCTCCACCTTGAGATCACTGAAGGCATTTTTTTTTCTATGCTTGTCATAATGAGAACAGCCAGATGGTGAGGGGTTATCCTGACATATCCAGGACAAACGCCTCCTTGAAAATTTTGAGGTTTCCAATCTGGACTCAAAATGTCCCCAGAGCTTTTACTGCCTTGACCATCCAACCTTTAATCCTATAAAGTATGTGACTATGGTAAGAACAAAAAATGATATTCAAAATCTAAGGCAACTGAGAATGACTGTCATCCACAAATATGAATTTTCTTTGATCATTCTAGATCAAATATTCTATTATATATAGAATATTCTAGAATATAATATATTTCTATACACAAACCATAGAAGAGGAATTTACTATATCAAGAATGTCTGATTAGTACATTGTACTTGTAATGGAAATTAATGCATTTAATTTTTCCTTGATTGGTTATCATGCAATTTTGAAAGTGAAAGTGACATTATTCAGTATTTTTATTAGATTAAAAAATTAGGGCTATGAATTAGAGCTTTATTTTTATCTGTCAAGATAACAAAAAAGAATTAATGATTTGTATCAAAAAGTCATTAATGGTTAACCTACTCAGCCTTGATTAATAAACTTTATGTGAGATCCGGAATTTTGGTGACAGAAATATCGCTCTTTTATTAACAAAATTGTTAATTAATTAAACTTTCGTTTATGTAACGCCCTGGTAGAAAAAACGATCTTGCCCGGGATTGTGTAAACTTTCCGGTCATAACTAGCAACATCCATTGTTCTTTGCAGAACTTGCATCTCATCTTGCAAGAAGGTTGACAGTTAGCATCCAAATTTTGTCATTTATTTAGATCCCCGGAACACCTATAACCCCTAACCTATGTACATCCGATCACGTGGTGGAAATTCCCCACTAAAACGGATAAAAGGCCGTTCTTACCCCCTCTCAGGGGAGTCTATTACCGAACGCAGGATTAACAACATCGCGCCGATCTTCCGAATCAGCCGAATTCCGGTCCCTGATGAATCTCGAATTAAATGAGCGCTTAAGTCGCGATTTTATATAATTTGTGCCGTATTTGTGGATTATTCCTTGGATCGATATTTTAAAGGCATCCACGTTCAGAATCGTCAAAGTGGACGGCTATAAGAGGTATGAAAGCACTGTGAAACTCTCTCTGTCGTATAGAAACTTTAGGTCGGTATAGAGCTTTGTGTAGTTTTTGTCATTTTGCCTATTCTTAATAAATTGTTATTTTATATACGTTAAAAAAATGGTAGACTCTTTTACTCGATCTCGCCCTTCACCTTATCGTCGACCCCCAATCACCTCTCCTTACACTCGCCTGACATCATATCCTGACCATTGAACGGGAGCCTTACACCCCCGTATTCGCATTTATATCAACAGAGCAATCCCCTATTTTGTGTCTTCAACTCTATATTGTTAATACATCAATGAAATTTGTTGTAAGTACATTAAATTTTTGTGATAGCACACATGAATATTCAATATCAAATATAATTTATATAAGTTTTAATGCTTCTTTAGATTAAAAAAAATTAATTTTTTTAATCTAAAGAATTATGAAATACTTTCTAACTGATATCCAAACATTTCATTTTGTAATTATATAGCCTATATTCATTAAGAGTTTCCAATGAAAACAAGTATTTCAAATTCTGTTTGAAAAATATTGCCCAAAATAGCTAATGTACAAATGTACGTTTGAAGTTTTTTCTTATAAAATAAAATATAATGGAATTGTATTATTTTACATGAACTTGATTCTGAAGCAAAACTTAAAGCTAAAATTTAAGAAATACATAACTAAAGTTTATTATTTATGTGAATAAATTTTTATCATTGTCAACTGTACATATGATGATATTTTATGACAGATATAAAAATATTTACAAAATCATTCTAAAAAATGGCTTCTATTTCTTAAACATATATACAGTTCTTATAAATTTATAAGGCAGTCATCTGAAAAAAGAATAAAGATTAGTTATTTTAATATAAAAGGATATCAATTATTTGAAGAGTTATGCCTTAGCTAATACATAATTACTGGTTTTCTTCATATAATAGTCGCAGATACTATTTTAACAGCATATTTTCTCTGCAGTTGCAATTATATTATTCTCTGCATTTTTAGGAAAGTTACTTCCTTTGTACATACATACAGAAACCCCCGAAGTTTTTTGCATTTCTTGACGTTTCAAGATTCAGTCCAAAAATGTAAAAATCTTGGGGAGTCAGTTTTTGACCGATCGCCATAATTTTCCTCTGTTATAAACAACACAGCCTGAGAAAGTAAAAGACAAGTACAGTATTTTGATATAATATACTTGTTTTCTGCTTGTTTACTGTCGTCTGGCAACTTGCTTATTTCCTATTCTTTTCTCTTATTTCACACTTGTTCCTTTTATATCAGTGAATAGCCTAATTAACACTTTAATGTTATTTGAGGAACATGGGTGACTGAATTATGCTGGAACAAAGTACTGGTAAATTGGATTACATTGAAATTATTTTTATTTTATGATACTAAGTGTTATTAGACAGAACATCATATTTAGTATTTTCCATTAAATCAAGGAAATATGCCATATAAACTTTCAAAAAAGTTATCTCTCTCCACCTTGAGATCACTGAAGGCATTTTTTTTTCTATGCTTGTCATAATGAGAACAGCCAGATGGTGAGGGGTTATCCTGACATATCCAGGACAAACGCCTCCTTGAAAATTTTGAGGTTTCCAATCTGGACTCAAAATGTCCCCAGAGCTTTTACTGCCTTGACCATCCAACCTTTAATCCTATAAAGTATGTGACTATGGTAAGAACAAAAAATGATATTCAAAATCTAAGGCAACTGAGAATGACTGTCATCCACAAATATGAATTTTCTTTGATCATTCTAGATCAAATATTCTATTATATATAGAATATTCTAGAATATAATATATTTCTATACACAAACCATAGAAGAGGAATTTACTATATCAAGAATGTCTGATTAGTACATTGTACTTGTAATGGAAATTAATGCATTTAATTTTTCCTTGATTGGTTATCATGCAATTTTGAAAGTGAAAGTGACATTATTCAGTATTTTTATTAGATTAAAAAATTAGGGCTATGAATTAGAGCTTTATTTTTATCTGTCAAGATAACAAAAAAGAATTAATGATTTGTATCAAAAAGTCATTAATGGTTAACCTACTCAGCCTTGATTAATAAACTTTATGTGAGATCCGGAATTTTGGTGACAGAAATATCGCTCTTTTATTAACAAAATTGTTAATTAATTAAACTTTCGTTTATGTAACGCCCTGGTAGAAAAAACGATCTTGCCCGGGATTGTGTAAACTTTCCGGTCATAACTAGCAACATCCATTGTTCTTTGCAGAACTTGCATCTCATCTTGCAAGAAGGTTGACAGTTAGCATCCAAATTTTGTCATTTATTTAGATCCCCGGAACACCTATAACCCCTAACCTATGTACATCCGATCACGTGGTGGAAATTCCCCACTAAAACGGATAAAAGGCCGTTCTTACCCCCTCTCAGGGGAGTCTATTACCGAACGCAGGATTAACAACATCGCGCCGATCTTCCGAATCAGCCGAATTCCGGTCCCTGATGAATCTCGAATTAAATGAGCGCTTAAGTCGCGATTTTATATAATTTGTGCCGTATTTGTGGATTATTCCTTGGATCGATATTTTAAAGGCATCCACGTTCAGAATCGTCAAAGTGGACGGCTATAAGAGGTATGAAAGCACTGTGAAACTCTCTCTGTCGTATAGAAACTTTAGGTCGGTATAGAGCTTTGTGTAGTTTTTGTCATTTTGCCTATTCTTAATAAATTGTTATTTTATATACGTTAAAAAAATGGTAGACTCTTTTACTCGATCTCGCCCTTCACCTTATCGTCGACCCCCAATCACCTCTCCTTACACTCGCCTGACATCATATCCTGACCATTGAACGGGAGCCTTACACCCCCGTATTCGCATTTATATCAACAGAGCAATCCCCTATTTTGTGTCTTCAACTCTATATTGTTAATACATCAATGAAATTTGTTGTAAGTACATTAAATTTTTGTGATAGCACACATGAATATTCAATATCAAATATAATTTATATAAGTTTTAATGCTTCTTTAGATTAAAAAAAATTAATTTTTTTAATCTAAAGAATTATGAAATACTTTCTAACTGATATCCAAACATTTCATTTTGTAATTATATAGCCTATATTCATTAAGAGTTTCCAATGAAAACAAGTATTTCAAATTCTGTTTGAAAAATATTGCCCAAAATAGCTAATGTACAAATGTACGTTTGAAGTTTTTTCTTATAAAATAAAATATAATGGAATTGTATTATTTTACATGAACTTGATTCTGAAGCAAAACTTAAAGCTAAAATTTAAGAAATACATAACTAAAGTTTATTATTTATGTGAATAAATTTTTATCATTGTCAACTGTACATATGATGATATTTTATGACAGATATAAAAATATTTACAAAATCATTCTAAAAAATGGCTTCTATTTCTTAAACATATATACAGTTCTTATAAATTTATAAGGCAGTCATCTGAAAAAAGAATAAAGATTAGTTATTTTAATATAAAAGGATATCAATTATTTGAAGAGTTATGCCTTAGCTAATACATAATTACTGGTTTTCTTCATATAATAGTCGCAGATACTATTTTAACAGCATATTTTCTCTGCAGTTGCAATTATATTATTCTCTGCATTTTTAGGAAAGTTACTTCCTTTGTACATACCCATTTGATGTCTATTATTAATTAATAAATATTTAAATATATATTTATAAAAGTTTTAATTTTTTAAAAACAAACTATATTAAAAATAGTAAGTGATATTTTTCTTTTTAATGAGTGTTATAGAGTGATAATTGAAAGTATTTATAAAAAAATTTTTGATTGAAGAAAAATTTCAGGAAAGTCTAGATTCTTTGGTTTTTGCAAATTCCTAGTTTTCCAATTTAAAAAAGAATTTATATCATAATATATTTTATATAAAGCTAGTAAACATAATATTTCAAACAGATCTGATAACTGTTGTTTTAAAAAATCAACTTTTTAAATTTTGATTATAATTAAACAGTTTAATTAGCAAAAGTAACTTACAACATTTTATTAAAGAATTTAAATATATATATATATATATAAATTATAAACATTAAACACTTACTTAAACACTGATCAAAAAACATTCTTTAATAGCATCAATCACTGTTGCTAGAATAAAAATTAAATAATGTATATTAAAATGTAATTTTATAAAAAAACATCAAAGATTAAATTACCAAAATCAATTATTAATCTTAAAAATAAACCTTTATTTTATAATTTTACCTTTCAGTATTTAGATTAGTGTATAACTTTGCAATTCCATTATTGCTGTTAATTCTTCCAGCAAATTCAACATGATGTTTTGAATGTTCACTATTAATTCTATTCGTCCACAAAGATAATAATGACTGTGGTCCAGATAACTTATTTCGAAACATATCTACTGAAGATTTGGATTTCTTCCATGGTGGAAATTTAAATCTATCATCATCATCTCTATCAACTGCTGAAGAAAAACTAAAACAAAAAATATCATCATTATTATTATTCAAATTAATGTTATTCACAAAAACTTTGAATTTAAATTTTTGCAAAAACTTCCAAAAAAAAAATCTGAATTCTTTACAAAAATAGCCAATAAAATAATCATAATGATATATTTGAAAACAACTATAATTAAATGTTGCTTACTATATATTTTATGCTTATTTTTTATTAAATTTTCATTGACATCTTTTATTTTAATTGTCAGTTATATTAAGTTTTTGTTAATATTTTATAATTTTAGTACTCATTTATATTTTTAATTTACAAATACAATAAAAAAAGGAATATTAAACAAATCTGTTAGACTATTAAAAGAATTACCCTATGTCAGAGATGGCAAACTGTGGCACATTGAAGAAATCATCTGGCACGTAACATATTATATGATTTCGGTTTATCATCTTTTTCAAACAGGTTCTTTATATTTACTCTAATTACAACATATTATTTTATTTATTTAAATATAGTTTTTTAAAACTCTTTTTGCCCTGTGGGCACTAAGAGGGCTTTTTTATTTAGCAAACTCCAAATGGAACAGCCGGGTGGTGAAGAATGAATCACCACCTGAAAATTTTCTCGGGTTTTGATCTCAGGTCCACAAGAGCGATAAGCTACCACTTTGACCGCTCGGCCATTTGGCCAAATTTAAATACAGTTACTAGAAGTCTAAAACTTCTGCATGCATAAACATTTTTAAAGAAAAGTATGCTTAATATGCTTACTATGTGGCATGCAGACTCATAAAGGTTTGCCATCCCTACCCTATGTGATAGTGTATATATAAACTTTTTAAATTTGAATAATCTCTCCAAAACTAGAGGTTGATTTATATAAAATGTAAACTTCTAGCTCAGTGTATAGATATATACCTTTCTCCACAACCAAATTCTGTTTCAGTAAGAAGACAACTGTCAGATTTTTCTTCTTTAATAAATAATTTTTCTGTTTTTTTTATTGGCAATGGATTTGTATTTGTTGATGAATTTCCTCCACTTAGTTTATCTCTTGAATTATTCTCACTTTCACTTCCTGGCTTCCTACATTCTATTAAACAATCTAAAATACTACGATGTTCTGCTGTGCTACAGTAAAGACGAACAAAAGTTTCAAGCTCATTCCACATTACACGATATTGCTCTTCCCTACAAAAAAATTAATATTAGTTTAAACAAATCTGCATAATTAATATTAACAGGAAATAAATAATATAAATATGATTATTAGAACAAGACAATAAATTAAAAATACCTTTTAGGACCTTTTCCTCTGGTACCAATGGTAGGTACTGGTAATGATGTGCCTTTGCTTTCCATTCCAACCAATTGATAAATAATTTTTTTACATTCTATAACTTCATCTTCTGTTAAAGTTGACTTTGTTACCAGAGTCAATAATGGATTCAATTGCTAAATAAATAAATCAAAAATATCACATTTAGTGTTTTCATCAAAATGAATAAAATAAAATCATTTTAACTACTGTATAAGATTTCATCTTAAATTTATAATATAAATTAAATGCAGATATATATTCCAAAATAAAACACTCATGATTACTATAATACATCAGCAACTCATTTTAAGCATGTAATCAAAAGGTTGCTAAGGATTTTTTTAAAAAATTGGAAATTTTTAACAATTACTACTAGATATACAGTAAATACTTGTATCTTGTAACTTTGAAGGTTTTATTTTTATTCACATGAAAGAAAAAATAAATAATTAGGAATTAAATCTGTTTTCACAAGAATTATTAATAGTTTTTTATCCCTCTATCAAAATATAACTTTAATTCAATATAATTCCATCTATACATTCATAAATATGAATGAATGCTTATCTGATTTTGAAACATCACGAATTTAAAATATTGTTTTAATTATAACAGTCTTCTCAAAACTACTGGAGTGAGTAAATAAACAATCACAAACAAAACATTTTTTAACCAGTAATTGAACTTTAATGTAACTTCCAAACATTTTCGGCCTTCAAGTCCTGCCTCAGGTAATGAACTAAACTGACTTCCCAAACTGGAATGTTAGAATGTTGTTGTTCGACTTTGAATATATCAAATTCAAACATGCGGACCATCCAGAACACCAGATTAATTAGGCAGGCCTTTCAACAGACCATATTCATTACCTGGAGGCTTTCAAAATTTATAAAGCCAACTTGAAAGGCAACTGTATTAACTTTAAAGATTGCAAGACAATGGCGCATGCGTAGAAGTACCTGTACAAGAAATTTGAACAAAGCCAATCAGCTGCACGAATTTAATATATTCAAAGTTTAAAGTCGAACAACATTGTTCTAACGTTCCAGTTTGGGAAGTCAGTTTAGTTCATTACCTGAGGCAGGACTTGGTGAAGGCTGAAAATGTTCGGAAGTTACATTAAAGTTCAATTACTGGTTAAAAAAGGATTTGTTTGTGATTGTTTATTGTTATAATTATTTGAAATTATATCTAGAATAAATTATAACCATCGTATAACTTTCACTAAGAAAGTTATAAAATTTTAGTCCTATGTTTCTTGAGAAATATCATAATCCATATTGACAAGAAACAAAGATTTGTCTTTGTTAATTTCAATTTTTGTTTTAAATCATATAAATGTTTATTTTTGTTATTATTATGTTTATACAGAAATTCTTAATTATTTTATTTTCAGTTATAATTTATCTTTGAATGATATCAATTTCGAATGTTCAATTTAAAATTACCGACCGTCTGATACGCAATGAAATATTTTATTTCTCATAAAATCCTATGTTTATGTGTGTTAGCAATCTGGTATGTAATAAAAGCTTATGTTTCCACAAGTAATCTGTCATAGATTAGAAGTGGAAACAAACTTTTATTACATTTAAGTAGAAACGGAAAAGGAAACATCATTTTTATAATCCCGGAAAACATTTCTAATTAGAAAAAATAATATTTTTTCGAACTATGAATCCGTTTCCTTCCTTTATTAAATTACACTTAATTAAACGTATAATATTAGTATATAAATCTTATTTGTTTAAATAAAAAGCTATAATAATTTACGTGTTGTGTGTTTGTTGAGATATTGCCACCCAATACAGGACTAATCTAACAACGGGGAGTGCCTTCCGGGAGGATTTTCTATGTGAGATTGGCCCTTATTTAGGTATTAGACACGTGAAGAAAATCCGGAAAATCTCACAGGCGTGAATTTCGGTCCAACACATACAAAACGTTGGTGTTGGANTTAAAATTATTGTATATATATATTAGATGTATAATAAATGATTCTTATGCATGATTAAATTTACTAAGGTGTAAAAAAGATGCTTAAAAGTGATACCATATAAATCTTTTATATTTAATTTTAAATCCAAAATTTGTAATCTTATCTGAATATTTAGTTATCCACAGTAGCCTCAGTCTACATTACCTCAGTTAGTTGGGATTCTAGTATACATAAAGTTATTTTATTTATAACAGTATTTTTATTGAGTTTTTTTTATATATTTTTTGATGATGCTTAATTGTAATTTTATTTTGCCAAGGAAAAAAGTTATTAAATCACTTTTATAAAATAGTTAGCTGAAATCAAAATATGAATGGATTTGATTCATTTGATCTGATGCACAGAAATGAGAGAATTCAATCTGTTGGATTTTAAAACTTAATAAGCTCATGAATATAATAAAGCTTATATATAAAACTTTCAATTTTATGTATTCTTTTTTTTGCTTGAAGATAACATTTAATATGTCAAAAGTACTTGCATTTAATTCAGCAAATGAATAAATATAACACTGAAAGACAGTACAATTTCTTCCTGTTGGATTTTTTGCTGGACCAAACCAATGAAGTCACGTGTTCAGTATTTGAAAAATAATGGCAGCTAATAGACATCTGAACTAAAGTCATAGCCAATAGCCTTTCTTCATAGTTCTAAATCAAATTTCTCAGATAAACAAAATTTTCAAAACTACTTTCTTTTCTACCTTTGCTACTTGTCAAGACTTTTCAATGAAATTATAGTGAATGTGCCAATTCATTATTCCCTTCTAGATAAAATTGCATGACATTATTAATTCAATTCAAAATTCTAGAACAGTCTGACACAGACAAAAATGGCAAATGACCATACATTCAGAACTGCACACATTTTGTTCAAACAGGCTGACCACTTCAAATTTCATTTGATCAGTTTTTGCTGATGTCTACTTTTGGCCTATTAATGACCACAGCATTAGCCTATCGTATTCAAATTCTTTCACTTTACACCCACCAGCCATCAGACAAAATTTCCTATTTATGCAAGAAACCTGATAACAACCAGATGGAAACTATTTACTCTAGCAAACAATTCTATCAAAGCCAGGGCTGTGGAGTTGCGTAAAAATCTACCGACTCCAACTCCGACTCTTCCTTACCATCCGACTCCGTTTCATATACATAACAAGTTGGTAAGTAAAAGAAAGTCGGAGTTGGCGGATTTTTTGACAACTCCGACTAAAACACCAAAACTCCATGACTCCGACTCCACAGCCCTGATCAAAGCTTATAAAGCTGAATGTTTTTGGAAACTAACTTATGTCCTTCCCAACAGTCAAACCTTGGTTATCAATGTCTCACTTTTCAAAGAAATCAGTTCACAAACAGAATTTCAAACTCATATTTGCACTGGTTGCCATATGATAACTTGGTTACCAAACAAGTTACTTGGCAAGAGCCAGCCACAGATTAGAGAGAGACAGATGGTTAACTCCCTATATTTCCTGTGTTAAAGAAAGTCAATGGCCTGACCAATCAACGACAGGACTACTGATTCAGAAGTTAATGGTATTGAGATTGCATTGTGTCATTAGGTGTCAAGATACAAATCATCAATGAAATTACTATTACTATTTAAATTAGATTTCAATGCACATGTGAGAAAGATACTACCATTTTTTGGTACACATCACATTTCAATATCAATCAAATTGTTTAATATAAAATTATAGTTCTAACACAGCAGAACCTCAATTATCAGTCCCATTTAACCAGAGGTTTTGCATTATCTGAGGCAAACTTTTCTTATACTGTAATTCATAAAAGCTTTGAATGTATAAATACAGCACTACTTTTAACCTCAACTGTTTTGAGTGATTCTTAAAATTATTGTATATATATATTAGATGTATAATAAATGATTCTTATGCATGATTAAATTTACTAAGGTGTAAAAAAGATGCTTAAAAGTGATACCATATAAATCTTTTATATTTAATTTTAAATCCAAAATTTGTAATCTTATCTGAATATTTAGTTATCCACAGTAGCCTCAGTCTACATTACCTCAGTTAGTTGGGATTCTAGTATACATAAAGTTATTTTATTTATAACAGTATTTTTATTGAGTTTTTTTTATATATTTTTTGATGATGCTTAATTGTAATTTTATTTTGCCAAGGAAAAAAGTTATTAAATCACTTTTATAAAATAGTTAGCTGAAATCAAAATATGAATGGNTATATATAATATTTTACACTGCATTTGTAGGCATTTTTATGCATGAAATGCAGCTAAAATTGTAAAAAAGGGCTTTATTTTGGAAGGTCAGGAATGGAATAATCTATTTTATATTTTTTTTTACAGGAAAATTTGTTTCAATTAAAAAAAAAAGAAAGAAAAGGTTTTAGAACAACTTCAACTTTTAGGAACGAATTACATTCAAAAATCTTTGTTTGACTGTACAAAGTTTAATAGAAATAGTTCAGATGTTCTCACAATACTCAGACAATAGACAGCCATGAATGCAATTACATATATATTACACTAGCTTACCCATCGCGCATTGCTGCGATCTCAGAAGAAAGGAAATTCAAGCAAACTCGTTATGATAAAATTCAATTTACATTTTATTATTTTTATTGAATCTATTTCTATACACAAACCATAGAAGAGGAATTTACTATATCAAGAATGTCTGATTAGTACATTGTACTTGTAATGGAAATTAATGCATTTAATTTTTCCTTGATTGGTTATCATGCAATTTTGAAAGTGAAAGTGACATTATTCAGTATTTTTATTAGATTAAAAAATTAGGGCTATGAATTAGAGCTTTATTTTTATCTGTCAAGATAACAAAAAAGAATTAATGATTTGTATCAAAAAGTCATTAATGGTTAACCTACTCAGCCTTGATTAATAAACTTTATGTGAGATCCGGAATTTTGGTGACAGAAATATCGCTCTTTTATTAACAAAATTGTTAATTAATTAAACTTTCGTTTATGTAACGCCCTGGTAGAAAAAACGATCTTGCCCGGGATTGTGTAAACTTTCCGGTCATAACTAGCAACATCCATTGTTCTTTGCAGAACTTGCATCTCATCTTGCAAGAAGGTTGACAGTTAGCATCCAAATTTTGTCATTTATTTAGATCCCCGGAACACCTATAACCCCTAACCTATGTACATCCGATCACGTGGTGGAAATTCCCCACTAAAACGGATAAAAGGCCGTTCTTACCCCCTCTCAGGGGAGTCTATTACCGAACGCAGGATTAACAACATCGCGCCGATCTTCCGAATCAGCCGAATTCCGGTCCCTGATGAATCTCGAATTAAATGAGCGCTTAAGTCGCGATTTTATATAATTTGTGCCGTATTTGTGGATTATTCCTTGGATCGATATTTTAAAGGCATCCACGTTCAGAATCGTCAAAGTGGACGGCTATAAGAGGTATGAAAGCACTGTGAAACTCTCTCTGTCGTATAGAAACTTTAGGTCGGTATAGAGCTTTGTGTAGTTTTTGTCATTTTGCCTATTCTTAATTAATTGTTATNAAGAAATTAAGAAATTTATTTAAATTAATTAAAACGTTCATATATATAATATATAATATTATATAAATAATCAATTTTTAATTATTGTATTTACTAAATAAGATTGATTTATATATGTTCCAAATCTGATTTTTTTTTAAGAATACATTTTGAAAATTAAGATTCCAACCAAGTAGTTTTCTTAAAAATCAAAAAAATGATTTAGATGATTTACCTGCTTTATTTTTATTAGTACAAAATTAATCAATAATTAAATGAATATTTCAATAGAAATAAACAATCATCATCTCTTAATTTAATAAATAATTAAAATTAAAAGATGATCATACCATAGTTATATTTGAGCTAAATATTAATACAAAGCTGAATCTGGCATATTCTCCATCTTCTCTGCAGTACTACTAAGTGTTTGGTGTTAATTGGTATCATTACAATTTTCTACAGATTTAAATTAAGCAGATAAAGTTAATTTAAGCAAACTATTTTTATGTTGATTGTGATAACTCCAATGATTCTGCCATATGGTCTCTCTTTTTTCCTAGTTTCCATCTGCTTTATAATCTACATTTTAATTTCTAAAAATATCAATTTAAGTTTTGAGACACTGTGCACATTATATTATACTATTAGCCCAAGACGCCCCCTAGTGGGAGTTCTTTACAAATTTCCACGAGGCACAGTTCCTTTGACTTTTTTGTTTCTATCAATATGTTCTACAGCTCCGGCCTGTAAACCTCGATTGTAAATGTATCTGCCATTTTTTCAACAAATTTCATGTGAGTCAATGCGCGATGTTAACCGAGTCACGGGATGTCATAAACGTGTGGCACAAGGTTAATCAAGACATATAATAAGGCAAGGCAAGGCATATAATAATTATTTATACCATTCCGTGGTATAAATAATAAATTTGTATCAATAATAAATTCCTATTACAAATAAAAATAATTTATTGTTAATTTAAAATCTTCACTAGGGTGCCTCTAATGTCCGTTATCATACCGTTACACTGACAGACGGATACCCGTTGAATGGGTTATATATATAGATTGGTTTATAATACTAAAAACTGAAAAATCACTAAGCACTTACACTTAAACTTTGCATCCTACTTACATGCTACAACAACAAAAAATGGTTCTTTGGTCATGGGAATACCTGATGAGAGTACCAAAGTGATGTAGTGTATGTACTGTACATTAGTCTTTTATACTGTTTTGTTATAAAGGAGCTTTGTTTCCAGAGAATCTGCTAACTGATGTACAATTGTATCATATAGTGTTTATTTGTTTGTGAAAATGTCACAAAGATTAATATTATTTAAATTCTCAAAGAAAAAATCCAAATGTTTTGGTCACCAGTAATGGCCATAGCAGATAATCGAAATGAAAATTTTTTTGAATGATGAAATATGAAAAACACATGACTTATGTGGTTTTTCTTTGAGGATTTAAATTATGAAAACAAAAAAAAAAAAAATAGTTATTAAGAAAGTGACCATTCAAAAGAGATTGTTCTATTTTTTCCAAAACTAAAAACTAAGACTATTATTTAGCCTTAGAATGAATAACTGTCTACATACAGAGTTCTTCATCCAAAATATTTCTTATTTTCCAGATATACTTTAATTTATTATTATTATAAATATGATACAAGTAATATAAGGAATATTTTATTTGCACATTTTATATAATGAAACTTATGATTACAATAACTAAAAATACCAACTATTAATGCACTGATTCTATCAAAAGAAAATTTAAAATAAAATTAATCTCACATTAATTCTGTAATCTGTAACTCTGCCACCACAACCTTCACTTATTGAGGGAGGATCTTCTAAAATTGATCTACTTGTACCTAAAGTATGGATAAATATTTCTCCACCATGACTGGCCAGCATATGAGAGAGAACTTTTGTACCAGTTTTGCGTGGCATTTCCAACATAACAGCACGTCCTATTGAAGATACATTAAAAATTTATCAGTTGTTTTAATTATTATTGTATTATTTATCTTCTTTGTTAAATAAAAGATTTCTAATTTGTAAAGATCTCAGAAAATTTAATATTATATATTTACATTTATAACAAAGATTTTATCATCAATTAGAGTAATGTACTTTAATTAATTGCATGTTACTGTATAAACCATGTATTGATATATTCTTCAAAAAATAATTTATAAAATTTCCTTATTCAAATTGCTAGATATTTTAAGGCAGATTAAATTAATAACTTATGTGTTGCTAAATTTAGTTATAAAACTAAAACAGAAATACAGTGGAACCTCACTTAATGAGTACCTTGCATAATGAGTAATTCGCATAATGAGCAAAACAAATTGTAAAAAATGACTCACTTAACAAGTGACGTTTCACATAACCAGTGACAAGGAGAGGGGAAGTCCCAGATTGTGCGCATGATCTATCAGTCTGCGTTTAGCACTTGTTCCACTAGCATCTTAGTGTCGCTTGTGATCACACATATCACGTATAAACATCAACAACCATAGCCCGTTATATAATAAACACACCAAACAATATGCCAAATTCTTGGGCTATGTAAAGGCTATAATTAAATATTAGAAATTAATTAATTTGACTAGAGATAGGCAGTTATGCTGCCTTCTCATATTAAATTTAATGACCAATTCCAAATTAAATTTTAAAAATGCCTAAATTAAAAATTATTTATTTATAATTATTAAATTTAATATGAGATGGCAGCATAACTGCCTATCTCTAGTCAAATTAATTTNTATTTTATTTGCACATTTTATATAATGAAACTTATGATTACAATAACTAAAAATACCAACTATTAATGCACTGATTCTATCAAAAGAAAATTTAAAATAAAATTAATCTCACATTAATTCTGTAATCTGTAACTCTGCCACCACAACCTTCACTTATTGAGGGAGGATCTTCTAAAATTGATCTACTTGTACCTAAAGTATGGATAAATATTTCTCCACCATGACTGGCCAGCATATGAGAGAGAACTTTTGTACCAGTTTTGCGTGGCATTTCCAACATAACAGCACGTCCTATTGAAGATACATTAAAAATTTATCAGTTGTTTTAATTATTATTGTATTATTTATCTTCTTTGTTAAATAAAAGATTTCTAATTTGTAAAGATCTCAGAAAATTTAATATTATATATTTACATTTATAACAAAGATTTTATCATCAATTAGAGTAATGTACTTTAATTAATTGCATGTTACTGTATAAACCATGTATTGATATATTCTTCAAAAAATAATTTATAAAATTTCCTTATTCAAATTGCTAGATATTTTAAGGCAGATTAAATTAATAACTTATGTGTTGCTAAATTTAGTTATAAAACTAAAACAGAAATACAGTGGAACCTCACTTAATGAGTACCTTGCATAATGAGTAATTCGCATAATGAGCAAAACAAATTGTAAAAAATGACTCACTTAACAAGTGACGTTTCACATAACCAGTGACAAGGAGAGGGGAAGTCCCAGATTGTGCGCATGATCTATCAGTCTGCGTTTAGCACTTGTTCCACTAGCATCTTAGTGTCGCTTGTGATCACACATATCACGTATAAACATCAACAACCATAGCCCGTTATATAATAAACACACCAAACAATATGCCAAATTCTTGGGCTATGTAAAGGCTATAATTAAATATTAGAAATTAATTAATTTGACTAGAGATAGGCAGTTATGCTGCCTTCTCATATTAAATTTAATGACCAATTCCAAATTAAATTTTAAAAATGCCTAAATTAAAAATTATTTATTTATAATTATTAAATTTAATATGAGATGGCAGCATAACTGCCTATCTCTAGTCAAATTAATAATTTTCTAATATTTAATTATAGTCTTTACATAGCACAAGAATTTGGCATATCATTTGGCATGTTTATCAGACATATTATCTGTGATTTTTCTTGTTTCCTGCAAATCGAATTTGCATTCCAGGTTGATTCATTTCGTGTTAGAAGAAAAGATAGTGATGATTCATGCTCCTTAATAATGTATATTGTATAATTTTTTCTTAATAAATGTTAGACATAAAATATTTGGATATTTTTTTGGCATGGAACACATAATCGTATTTTACATGAATTTATATGGGAAAAATTGTTTCGCATTATAAGTATGATTCTGAAACGAATTATGCTTGTTCCACTGTATTATGTATTTACAAAAATAAATGCCAATAAATTCTAATAAAAATTTTCATTGAATTCTAGTATTTTGTTGTTATATTTTAATTTATTTCATTAAAATTCTAGACTCTGTTAAGTTTATAAGGTAAGTATTAGATAAATATAAAATTTGTTGAATTTAGAAGAATGAAAAATATTAACAAACCTAGAAACAGAAATTTTTATAAAATGAAATTATAATGTTTTATTCTGATTTCTATTTCTAATTTCATTTTATAAAAAATTATTATAGAATTAACTTTAATTAAATTAAGAATATTTAACTCTGTTTTAATACTGGAAAAATTTTTATGAAAATTTTACATATTAAATTTTATTTTGATTGACAGTTCTCAGTTCAGTATATTTTGTACTACTTAGAAAAAGTAATGCTTGTCAATTAAATATTAAACTCTGCTTCCTTTAAAACACTTAATAAACCTTTAACACCTTCTAACACTGAGAATATTTTATTTAAACATTATGCTTGTCTCTTGAAATTTAGACTGTTTTCTATTTTCAAATGTTACAATATAAACAGTAAAACAACATAGTATTTAAAATTGAAGTATTTTCATTGATATTTATATCATCATCTATACCAGAGGTTCCCAACTTATTTTTATCATGAAACCCCTTTCACCTTAATAAAAAATATTGGAACCCTGCAAATATCAACAAATTAAAGCATACTGGGTAAACCATCAAAATACACCTTAAGTTGCTGAGATAATTTATTAAAGTTAAACTAAGTGGGGTTGTAGAAGATATCTTACAAAAACATACAATTAGGAATCAAGAAAAATTATATTGGCATTACAACAAGAAGTTTGGGAGTCAGGCTTAAAGAACACAAATATAATGTCAAGAAAGGATCCAACACTACAGTTATGACAAGTGCTAAAAAAATTGAAATTTTTAGAAGCAAACTAGAAGATACATGCATCAATGCAAGGAACACTGAAAATTTACAGTCTGCATAGAAATACATGGTTAAGAAGTTTCCTAAGAATACCTAAATTATGCTTATTTTATGTTTTTTCATATTCCAGTTTTTTATAATTATATCTTAATATTTTTCAATTACTGTTTTATTTAAGGTTTATTATTATATTTTGTTTTCTTTTATTTATATATATATATATATATATATGTAGTCTGTTTTTTTCCAACCTCTGATGGTCCATGAAACAAAGACAAGTGTAAATAAAAAAATGAATTTACAGTGGAACCTCAATATACGACCTTAATTCATTCCTGGTGTTTGGGCTTATACCGAACCAACCTTTCCCGTAAGAAGTAATGTAAAAATGATTAATCCGTTCTCATGTAAAAAAAATATCTGGCTTTAAACACCTCGCTTTCTTGGCTAGTTCCTGCTTGATTTTTCATGAGATCAGGATGTATCTTTTTAGCTTTCTTGCAAATAATTGCTTCTGATATGCTGTTGCCGGCACACTGTTTTTCAGTTGTCCAAAGCAAAAGCAATTTCTCGACATGATCTAATGTCTTCGATCTATGTTTAGAAATTGATTTAACCCCTTTCGCAACATTAGCAGATTTAATAATGTCTTTATTTTTCATGATTGTCGATATCGTCATTCTCGGAATACGGTATGCAAGAGTTAAATCTTGAACACGCGTGCCACCTTCATATTTCTCAACAATCTCTTTTTTCAGTTCCATTGTGATTTTAGTCACTTTTTTATTTTTCTGTTGCCTTTTTTGCAATTCATGATTAATAAAAATAATAACATTTTACTTACAAATTAAAATAAAAAGAAATTTAACAAAGTTATAAACTGTGGCACAGTGAACGTCTAGTCTGGTCTAGTACACCGATAGTGCTACTTGTTCATAGATGGTGCGTATAATTGAATTAAGTCGTATACCAAACAGAAGTCGTATACCGAGCAAAATTTGTTTCGTCCAAACAGGACGTATTCCGAATTGGACATATTCTAAAGCAGACGTATACTGAGGTACCACTGTATTACCAAAAATTAGGCACAAACATGGTTACTTTTCGACATATTCAGCATGAAGATCAAGGAATTTGTGTATCTGTGGACGAGCTTCGAAATCCCCTTTTCATAGAATGTTGCCACCAGTGACTTGAGATGGGCCTTAACATTGTTTTGAAAATCGTCATTAGTCTCAAACCTCTGTCCTCCTAGCCACATTTTTAGTTCAGGAAAGAGGTGGAAGTCACTTGGCACTAAATTGGGGCTGTACACTGGGTGTTTAAAAAGTTCCAAGCTAGATGGAAGTCTGAAAGGTGGACGTCTTCATACCTTTAATGTGTGAACACTTCTACCTCTTTCCTGAACTAAAAACTTGGCTAGCAGGGTAGAGGTTTGAGACTAATGATGATCTTCAAAACAATGTTAAGGCCCGTCTCAATCACTGGCGGAAACATTCTATGAAGAGAGGATTTCAAAGCTCGTCCACAGATAAACAAATGTCTCAATCTTCACGGTAACCATGGTCAAAAAGTAACCATGTTTGTACCTAACTTATGGTAATAAATTCATTTTATTATTTACACTTGTCTTTGTTTTATGGACCATCGGAAATTGAAAAAACTGTCCTCATATATATAATTTTTTTGTTATTTTATTATCTTCCATTATTTTTTGTATTTAAATTTGTGTATTCTATTTTGGAACACTGATGTTCTAATCTTCTCCTTTAACCTGAAGATGGCCTATTGAATAGGCTGAAAACATTAGTTTAGCTTTAATAAATTATCTCAGCAACTTAAGGTGTATTTTAATGGTCTACTAATTACTTGCTGAGTGTGTTTTGTTCATTGCATACTGGGTAGCCACTTTACATTAAAATCAAAACCAAAAATAAAATTACAATTAAAAATAAAATCAAATTTAATTAATTAAAATTGAAATCAAATTAATTGAAAATTACAATAATAATTTTTAAAAACCATTTAAAAGTTGTTTTGAAATTTTCAAATTGTAAATAAAATTTACAAATATAAACACCAACAGAAACCTGATACTAAGCAAATATACACCCACAACTGCCATAAATGGTCAAATTATAATTTGGATATAATGATTGTAGATTGGAAATGAATTTGACACTAGAGAGAGGCGTTAGGCACCATCTCACATTAAAATTAATAATTATAATTTTTGATTAAATAATTCAGATTAAACTGGAAGAAACGAATTGGCTTGAAGCAGGACTTGAACCCACAACTCCTGCTTACTGTACGGATGCATTGCCAGTTACACTACCCAGACCTCGGGTCCAATCTCTTCTTCCAATACATATAAGCTTAAGATACACCCATTGTTGGTTATTACGGTGCTGACTGGGGTGCATTCAGCGTCCTCATCCAGGAACATCCACTCAAGGCACTCAGTCAGCCATCACAAACTTGGCAAGGCATACATATACAAATATAAACACCAAAAGAAACCTGATACTAAGCAAATATACACCCACAACTGCATAAATAATCAGGCTATAATTTGGATAAATTTAAAAATTAAATTTATTTTTAAATTTACGTTATTTGTGTGCACTGGTGAAAGAACATTTTACTTTTAATATATTTACAGATTTAACAATTGTATTTTTATCTATATATTAAATCCTTTTTAAGGTTTTATGATTTTTATGATTTTTTGAATGATTTTCTAGCTTTAGTTTGTTTTACTGTTTTTATGGTCTCCATTACCTTGTTAAACCGTATATGATGATTTCAGTTTGTTCCATTACCAATAAATTGGTTCCCACTGTTTATAAAGCTATAAATAACTTTAGCATGTATATACAGTAGAGCATCGATTATCTGACCCCTGATGTACTGTCACCTTGGTTAACCGACTGCATTCTAGTCGGCAAATTCAAATGTCCGCTAGTGATGTGGCACTACAATATTTGGCTATGTCTTGGCTACTTTAATATTATTTTTACGTGTTTTAGCTGGCAACACTCATTCGACCATGAAAGGGAGCCAGTATTTAAACGAGGCTTAATTTTCTAATTTTTAACGATACAATAGCGACGATTATTATTTTAAAAAATTTTTGTTAGGCTTAACATCGATGAAAATTCAACGCAAAGTAGGTTAATAGCGATATACTAATATACTAATTACATGGGATATAATAATATACTACACTGATAATGGATTTTTTCATACTTTTTGGTTATCCGACTTTTCAATTATCCGACCAACCCCAGTCCCCAATTGAGTCAGATAACCGATGCTCTACTGTAGTCTCAAATGGAGTCCTCATATCATCATACAAGGACTTGATCCAAGACTACAGTAATTACACCTCACATCCCAAATCTGCATTGGAACATTCATACATCATTAGATTTAATGGATTTTATTGTGGAACACCAAATTTTTATTAGCAGAACCCTAGGGTCCATGAAACACAAGTTGTGAATCCCTGATCCATATCATAATCATCATCATCAAAGAAGAACCTACATTTTAAAAACAACTTATTATAAAATTTAGATCAGGAAAAAAAATCAAATTAAACGAACAAATACTTAAAAATTAATATTACTATGTAAATTTAGGAAGTATACTTTTCAATTTAAAACTTATATATATTTGTTTAAAATGTCTAATTAGAGGATAGACATGTTACATGATTAATCAATCACAATATGAATTGCTTCAGAAATAAAAATATTTTAACTAAAATAAATTAAATTTTAAAAGAAATGAAGAAATAATTAATTTTTTAATTATTTATTGATATTAATGAAAATATTAATAAAATTATATATATTATAAATAATTTATTTAAAATTTTAACATTTAAATGTTACTAATAATATAATTTGTACCATTTAATAAAAAATTTGTAAGGCAAGATGATGGTCTGCTATTTACATCAACAGGAGTTATGCGATATGAACCAGTACAATACTGAAGTTCTGAAAAATATTTCAATAATACAGGAATTTATAAATATAAAAAAGTTGAGCTACAAAATATTTCATATGATAGATTTAAAACTAAAGTCTATAGAGAAACTTACCAACTGCACTGGATCGAGGAGTACACCATTTTAATGTCACTGTTTCATACACTTGGCCTTCTTTAACTGTACTTACATGAATTCCTTCGGTATTTACAAGGCCTACATAAATATAAATATTAGTAAAAATTAATAAGTACTCATAAATACATTTTAAGATAATTTTATTTTTTCTACTAACAGTAATATCTATTACTTCAATGGTATAATGTCACAATCTGTTTTTTCAAGAATTAAAACTCAATACAGTGGGTGATCAATTAACAAACATAATCTGTTTCAAGACTTTGTTCACTATCCGAATCATTTGTTAACCGATTATTGATTTACCATTGGTTTTAATGGGAATTTAATTAATTCGTTCTGGAGACCCCAAAAAATAAAAAATATATACTTTCTTACTACATCATTAAAATCAAAACCAAAAATAAAATTACAATTAAAAATAAAATCAAATTTAATTAATTAATTTAGATTAAACTGGAAGAAAAGAATTGGCTTGAAATAGGACTCGAACCTGCAACTCCTGCTTACTGTACGGATGCATTGCCAGTTACACTACCCAGACCTCGGGTCCAATCTCTTCTTCCAATACATATAAGCTTAAGATACACCCATTGTTGGTTATTACGGTGCTGACTGGGGTGCATTCAGCGTCCTCATCCAGGAACATCCACTCAAGGCACTCAGTCAGCCATCACAAACTTGGCAAGGCATACATATACAAATATAAACACCAAAAGAAACCTGATACTAAGCAAATATACACCCACAACTGCATAAATAATCAGGCTATAATTTGGATAAATTTAAAAATTAAATTTATTTTTAAATTTACGTTATTTGTGTGCACTGGTGAAAGAACATTTTACTTTTAATATATTTACAGATTTAACAATTGTATTTTTATCTATATATTANATTAATAGCATTGCAATTGTAGAAATCCCCAAGCCTCAACCTGCTTTGGAGGCCATTCTAAGACCGTTGTTCTGACATCCTCCCACTTCTTCAAAGGAACTTTAATAACAGATATCAGTATTAATCCTCTTTTTCAGAAGAAAACATATCTCGGCGAGTTTCTTGGTGTTCTTCATTCAAGAGTTCTTGGCATTCTGTCGTCAGATACATTTCAGGTTCCATTATGAACTCTTCGATGTTCTTTATTTCTCAGATGTGATTTTTGTTATTCCTTTATGTTTGAGTCTTCTTGATTATACAGTATTTTTCTTAAATAAGATTGAACTGTGGCCTACTGTAGACCTGTTCACGCCATACTGCCCAGCAACATCAGACATCTTTTGCCCACTCTCTACCTTTGCTATTATACTCTCATCTTTCGAAAGGAAAAACAGATGCAAAACTTAATGAGTGCCTACCCGACAGTCTCATGAATACATAAAAGAATTGTTTTGTCAGAAAAATAAAAGGCTGGAATTACAAGGGAGAGTTTCAAGTTCAGAGGAATACTATCCGATTGGTATATACCAGTTTGAGCGTCAATGTCGACATCTCTCACACTCTGAAAAGTTTCGAATTGTTGCCCGAAGACAAGGGAAGACCAATCAGTATTCATTATTTTACATCACTTCTTTTTGTGTTTTTTCTGTGGGGTGTTCATTATCCAATCATGTGTTTGTTGTCCGAACATAAAAATCTTTCGCGAAAGTGTTCGTTATCCGATCACCCACTGTATTATGTTAACTTTTATACATCACTATATTTCCTTTCAAGATATTAGATTATATAATTATTTTAATAAAANATATATAGACTACAGAAAAGCATTCGACAGTGTTCCACACAGTTGGCTGCTACCTTACAATTGAACAGAAACACATGGCTCACATTATAGAAGGTCACTATATTGAATACATGTCATATTGTTAGGAAATTCCTAAATGCAGACACACACACTGTCACAGGTTTTTAACTTTTGTTTTGTTTTGGTTACTTTCCTTGACTCTTACCCAACATAGTACACAGCCATTGGTGTCAACCGAGTATAACTCACAAAACATAATAATAATATAAAACACTTGCACTTACATTGCACTTCAAATTAAATTTTTATCCAGAAATAAAGAATGAGTGAATTTTGAATTTGAATTTTCATATTCTTGATATTAAATGAGTTTTGAAAGTCATTATAATAAATTTATTTTTTTCATTATCAAAAAAAGGCATAATAGATTTAACTAATACATTTAAAGATACTTTATATACCATTAATATAAACAGCAACAATTTATCTTTGAAACAGTAGATATAAACATAGACATAGATTTATTCCAATAGGAAAAGGAGTGCATGAAGTTAAATAGAGGCATTAAAAAATGTTATATATTTAAGAAAATAAATTCAGAAAATATATCAATATTTTCTTCCATAACTGTATTTATTGTTTTCAAGTAAAAACTCATAAAATTTNTTAAAAATTTTTAAAATAAAATAGCAAAACAAATGGCACCACTAAAATTTTAAATGTTGCCAGAAAAGTTAAACAACTCACTGCTGGATTTTTTAGAATATGTAGTGATGAATTTTGAGTTAGTAACATTAGAACTTAGAATGGTCTTTTAGTGTAAGGTTTGGGCCTTTTTCATGGAAAGTTTTTTTTTTATTTTGGTTTATCTAGATCAATTTTTTGAGCTGACAAGTGAAATGTCATTGTTGAGAAAAGTTATCAACAATACTCAAAAGAAAATATAAAACTGTATTTAGTTAGCCATTGCTTTAATTGAAATTACTGTGGACCTACACAGATAAAAAGTTTTTTTTTAAGTTAAGACCTTGAAAACTTTATTCATTTAATACTTAAATATATTTTGAGGAAAAGAAATACAATAGAAGTCTAAAACTAATATATTTACCAAATTCAGATTTTGCTCTGATTGCGACCATGTATTTAAAGTCCTTGTAGTGTTATCACTGATGATAAACTGAATCTAAAAATAAAAATGAAATTGTTTTGTAAAATATAATTTTTATATATAAAGTCATTCTCTAATTTACAGTATACTAGCAGATGAGCCCGGCATTGCCTGGGTAAAAATAACAACAACAAAGATTAAGATTATTAGATTATTTCATGAAGATAAAAATTACATCCCAATTCAATATTTCCAGCAAAGAAATTCAATCTTCTAATGTTTTCAGCCACTACTTTATCATTATTTCATACGTTTAACCCTTTTTATTATATTATATTATATTATATTATAGTATTTGATTTATATAACTACAAAGGTGATTTAAATTGTGTATAGTAGAGAAATAAATAATTTTAAAAATGTGTTAGAGGGATCACTTGGTGTGATAAACCCTTATGTAAGATAATCTTCATAGTTATATAAATCGAATACTATAATATAACAAACACTAAAACAAAAACCACACAAAGTTTGGTTATTTCAGCCTACCATTGTCATGTTTATCACAATACTACAATGATACAAAATGGTACAATTTCATTGGCCAAGTAGATACCAATTGAAAATATGACATGTTAAATTTTTTAAGATATCATATTTTCTCCTAATATTAACTCTAAGAAACTGTACCATTCACAGCCAAATATAAAATAGTAATTCTGCCAATGAATGAAATTTTGTGAAAAATGGACCAAATATTTATAATTCAGAAATGGACAGCACACCAATCGTTTAATAAGAGAAACTTCTTAACATATAGGCATTAAATTACAAATGAATATTTAATACTGACCAAATATTTAAACTTGACACCCTTGAAAACCACTTTAAAAATATTTTGTGCAGGCTGGTAACCTTATATTATGTAATTTTTCAATTCAAATGCCATCAAACGACTGGTCCAATAGAAAGAAGGGGCTATTGCTGAAGGGGATTGAAGTAATTTGATCAAAAGTAATCAATGACATCCTCCTGGAAAAAAGGATGGTCAATGACTACTACTTAATACTAATCTGCTATTAATATTTGAAAAGTAATCCATGTTGATAGGTTGTGATGGCCCTGCATGTGATCGAGTTGTTAACCTTAATATCTGAAAGACTTCATATGACTTATTTAAATAAAAAATCTTGTAAAACTGTGAAAATATTTGCTTTTATCTAATAAGTGTTTATAATTTTGCAACAGATTGTATAAACTATGTGGGAAGTATGTTCTCATGAATATTGCATTTATAGAAAGATTATTGGATTGCAATTTGAAAAAATTGTAGCCTATAAATTCCGACTGTCCTCCACCTGTCTTTCCTTCCTTGAGGAGTGTATAGCAAACAAGCAAATAAACATCCTCATTCATATATATATAAAATATAAACAAAGAGAAATAAAAACTGAAAATATAAAACTCCAATATTTACCAGTTTTCCTGTTGGATAAATATCCCATACTATTCTACAGTATTCAATTGCAGCTTCAACAGCACAGGTCCATAAAGATTTTGCTATTGGAGCAAGAGGTATTATACCTGGTTGCCTTGTCTTAGTAAAAATATCAAACTCAACGGTCTGTTTGCAGGAAGAATGAAATTGTGGACTATGATCTAGCACAAATATTGTTTTATGACTTGTTGGATAACTCATGATGTCAACTAACTGCTAACCTGTAAAGTATGAACTGTTTTGAATAAATATAATAAAATTTCATAAATCAAATATGAATGTATTTAAAGTCTAAAATTCTTAAGAAGACTTAATGTATAAATTTTAAATATTTTATAAATGTTTACAAAAGATTTAAAAATTTGCATATTACTATCATCACATGAAATCAATACAATTATGTAAATTTGCATAAGATATTCTTACTTAAAAAATTTTATTTCTAAATAAATATAACTTCATATTCTGATACAACAAATCATTCTTAACATTTAAGAAACACTTGACTCCATAATGTATTCCAGAATGTAATGTAATTCAAAAAATCTGCTCATCTAAATATATAAGTCAGTCAAAACAAGTAATTTTATATATTTAGATTACTTGTCTTGACTGACTGACTGATTGATTCATCATGCCCAGAGCAAACTGCTGAACCTAGAGATGAAATTTGGTACACAGTTAGAGTATGCCATGAGGATGCACACTAAGAATGGATTTTTGGAAATTCCCCGTGGGGGGAGAGGGAAAGCATTCAGGCTTAACCTGAAGAATGGCTTCTACTGTACTATTTTAGATGCAATTTTTTTTCAACTATGTTTAGTCTTCATTGAGTACTTAGGTGTATTAAATTGATAACATTTCAGACATTGTTATAAATATTTTTATATATTTTGATTTTTTAGCCAAATGCTCAAACCGTTTTAAATTTGAATTTGTTATGCCTATTGGTTCGATTATAGAACAAATGCAAACATTCCAGAAAATTGATCAAATTGAAAACAGTTCATTAGGTGTTATATAACAATTACTAGGGTTGTTGAAATACTGAATATAAATGGTGTTTGCTTGAAAAATCTGCACAAGCGAAGTTGCGGATAACAGCTAGTATTTTATAAAATTATAGCTTTAGTTCTGGATTAAACATTTTTTTACAGTTTTTAGATTTGTTTGACTTCATCTTCAGATCCAATTATTAGAATCTTATTTAAAAATCCTATGAAAAATGCTTAATCCAGAAATAAAGTTTGGACTTTATATATACTGTAAGTGAATTTTTTGAATAGTTCATTTCATGACAGTTGATTTTTTTCTTAACATTATTTGAAAATAATTTCTTAAAAATATCAGAATTTATTACGAACTTTGCATATATTTTAGCAGTTTTTTCTCAGTTTAAAACAAAATTATTTGTAATTTTGCTAAAATCTGATAATTGTTATAAACTGTAATAATAATAAATCTATCAAATCTGTCTATCAAATCTATTTATGGATGTTGTCATTTTAAACATATCAAGAGAATTTTTACAGTATAAATTGTATGTATAAATTGTTTAGTGCATGTCATTTATATGTAATAATAATTAATAGATTATAAAAAGTTAATTTAAAAAAATAATAATAATATTAGTAATATAAAAAAATTACAAAGTATAATAATGTATAAAAAAAATTCAAAGCCGCACATGCATGTCTTTGAATTTTTTTTATACTCATAGTTTGAATTGTTAGAATTAATCAGGCATTATATGCCTGGCAAGCTTGTACTGGAAATAGGGTCTGAATTTCTGGTTTTTTCAGTTTTATGGACACAGGCTAAATATATACTTAAAATATAAAATGAACAATGAAAAGTAAAGAAAAAAATTGTATTTTACACTGGAACTGGCATTGTGCAATGCATATTCCAAGGAAAAAACAAAGTAGCTATATGGCAAACTATAGTTGTAAATTCAAAATTATCTGGTTTTCTGGTAATTTCAGATTTTTGTAAGCTAGATATTTGATCCAGTATGAATTAAAAGCAATACACCATGCATACAAAATTTCCAGTAAATGCTATGTATTCAAATTAAATACATAATTCAAATACATAGTATTTGCTGGAATTTTGTATGCATGGTGTATTGCTTTTAATTTATGTATGTTCCAGCTATTAGTGACTTATGGTCCAGTATGATATTGTGTTTTGCTAAATAATAAAGTTAGAAAAACAATACAAATGTCATGAAATATATAATGTTTGGAAGCTGTCCTTTTGCATATAAAATATCAATAAATATTTGTTTTAATGATGTATCATCTAGAAGAAATTTTAAATATTAAATGGGAGTTATTAAATTAAATTAAACTAAAGCTCATTTGAACTGATGTGACTATTACAAAGTACAGCAAAAAACATTTATTATTGTGCATAATGCATCATACAGTCTACTTGCAATGAAGGCCTAATGTTGTTTTAGACTGCAAATGCAAGATACAATCAATTGTAAGATGCATTTCTAATTCAGACAAAGTAAAGATGGTTAAAAATGCATCTCAGAATCAATGAAATATGGCAACAAACTTAAAAATAAGTAGAACACTTGAATAAAAACTTCTCTAGTCTAGTGCATATAATATTAAAAATTTTTAAAATAAAATAGCAAAACAAATGGCACCACTAAAATTTTAAATGTTGCCAGAAAAGTTAAACAACTCACTGCTGGATTTNATTAATATATGTACAAACATTAATACCTTCTTAAATACGTAATGCATACTATTCTTCCTCGATTCATCACCTTTCCAGCATTTTCTGTGAGAGATGTTCTTTTTTCATGTTGAACTTCACTACACTGACAAAGAGATTCTATTGCCGCTCTCAAACCATGATGAATGTTACAATCTTTTTTCATTTGTGTATCTGGTGTACCAACATGTGCAAGAGAACTCATCAGCTGTAAAATTTATTTATATGTATAATTAGATAATTTAAATTATCTTATTTTTTAATTAATTTTTCTAATGTTATCTAATTTTGTAAACTAGATTAATTTTGAATGTTTGAGATATTGTTGTGAATTATTATTAATTAATACTCTATAACTTCATTTCAAACATTCTTGTAAAACTTAAGAATGTTTATTAGATATTTAAACACATTGGAAAACTTTCATAACAACCATTTAAATGTGTTAAAGTATACAAAATTTAAATTGTAATCACAAGTTCTGAAAATTTTCTTCATGCTGATATTACAAGTAAGGAATGAAGGTAAAAAGCATATTTTTTCCAGGTTTCCTTTGTTGAAAGTACTTAAATACTAAATTGTTTGGTGCAACTCCTGTTACTTTAGAAGATATAAAAGCATATTTAACAAATTTGAGACTAAAAAGCATATTTTGTTACTTTCTTAGGTTTTATGCATATTTTATATTTCACATGTTGATAGCATGATAGATTTCAATAACTAATTGCCAATGAATCATTTTTATTTTTAATTGTCTACTTGGACGTTACTCATTAATAGGACTTTATACTGTTATTTAAAAATTGACACAATAATGAGAGTTAGTTCAGAAAAAACAAATTTTCTTTATTATATTACCTGTAGTAGCAAGTAGATGATTAAAAATAAAATTAGAAGTAAGGACTGTAAGGCAATTATAATAAAGTCAATGAATCATCTTTATCATACCCATCACAGCCAAGTCTTATTAATATATCTAAATTAATTAAAATTTCAATGAATAATTTATGTATATAGAAGTATTAAGTTTACATCTATTATTAATTTTGAACTATTTCATCTCACTTTACACTGAAGTAACTAACCACATTTCTACTGCCTCAAGGCAAAAAAACTCTACCTTCAAAAAATTTTAAATCAAGTTGTATACTTGATATTGTACGTAATTAGTATCCTTTATTGATTATTCTGACTGCTTTTTGTCCTGTTGTCCTGGTCTGTATGTTTTGTCTTAGTACACTTTTCCCAAAGACAGACTTAACATACTGGATTAAATATAGAACAGAATGATCCTGAGGCACATAATTTATAGAGTAATTCTGTGTATTTATTTTACAATATTCATTTCAGACAAGACAAGTTCCTCTTCAGTCTTAATACATAGATCCTTTTGTTTAGAATTTGTAAGTATATGAATATACATTAATAATTTCATGGTAAAAACCTTACAACATACAATTACATGCAGATGCAACAAAACTCTACCAAACAAAAACATTTTAACCAGGATATAATCTTGAATGAAAATTTGTTCAATTCAATACAACCACCAGAAAAACTGATGAAGCCACAATGAATTCACAGTACCATTATACTCTAGTAGAATTTACTAACAATATCTCTTTTACAGGTCTCTCTTACACATCCTTTATTGATACTGCCCAATATCTAGAGTGAAAAACATTCTGTAATAATTACATAAAATATTTTTTATGCTAGGTAGTTTGTAGCATCAATGAAGAATAAAGAATACTAATTAGACATGATACCAAGTGTTCAACTTGATTTTAAATTATCTGGAAATAGAACCTTTTGTCTTGGAGTAGCAGATTTATTGACAAAACATAGATAAAAAATTTAAAGCTGCATTTTAGATCAATTGCACATTAGATCAATCACATACTTTTAATGCTTAAGTAAGTGAAATTAATACAAAATTATAATAAACTAGTAAATTAATCTTCTAATAACAAGACATAAATCAAAATATAATTCAACAACATTATGCAGGCCTTGCACATAAGTGAGAAATCTGTTATCTGAGCAGCAAAATGATTTAATTTTGGAAAAATCTATCTGTATACTTGGTATTGTACCAAAAAAGTGTAGACCAAAATTGTTAATAACAGATGTCTCACTTACATGCAAAACTTTCAAACAGTTGATGAATTGTATTTTAATAAACTAATTTCTTTGATAGTAAAAATTATATTATAAAATCAGAAGAATTATAATTGAAACATTTTGAATTTATGATTTGGTTATTTCTCAATAAACACTCAGATTCTTTGACTATATTGACACAACCACCTTATGTATCCGAGAAATACTATTTATTATCCTACAAACGTTTTCTACCTGCTCCACAGGTCATTATCAGGTATATTTGAAATTTATGGAAAGTTTCCTTGTATCTGTTCCAGTTCGAACGCTTATGTGCAACCAAAATTCAAATTTCTGTATCCATTCAATAATTCTTTAAAATATAAATATATAAAAAATAAATAGAAAATAATTAAATACANAAAAAAAAAAAAAAAAAAAAAAAAAATATAATATCCGTGGGATGGTTACATCCATCACCCTACCATCCAATTAGCTTTTTTAAATTTATATTTACCTTCATTGGAATTCCAGTAACTGTGGTAGAAGCTAAATTATAATGCTGTTGCACTAAATATCCTAATTTTGCTGCAAGATTGCGACCAGATTTCACAACATGAATCTCACTTGTTATTTGTGGTGTAAGCTAAAATGAATAAAAATCATATTTCAAAATTATTTATTCTGCAGTAAGTAGCTTAATTAGTAAGTAGATAAAATTTTACTTATGGAACCCTAATGGAGATACTTCCATAATCTTGTTAACATTGCAATTAGATGATAATGTGTTCAATTCTGGAGACAATCCATTGTTTTTTAGTAATAGTCAGTAGACTGTAATTTGAAAAGTGTAATGTGGTGTGTCTTATCTTGTAATGCACAGTTGCATTACTGGTTTGATAAATTTTAAATACTTTTTGTGTTTGATGGAGTCATGCAAAACTGTGCAAGAGATTTGTTGGAGATGCACATCCTTGGATGTTTTCCAGTTAATGTTTTCTTTGTTTCCTGACATTGATGTCAATGAGCAAATTTTTTTTTTTTTTTTTTTTTGCTATTGAACACAAGACTGTGTTATTATTAAAACACTTGGCATTTATCCACTTTATTCAGTTGATTTTGAGCAAATTTTGTCAGATGTGAAGTTGGGATTGCAGCCAATGGAAGTAATTTTTGAAAAGTATCAATGTTGGCAGAAAATAACTTTTCAGTGCCATAAATGCAACCTGTTTACTTCAGTGTTCAATGGCACTTTTAAAAGTAATTTTGAAAAAATTTGTCAGGGAACTATTCTGTTGTTTGTGTGACATATAATTTGCATTGAGTGCACATTGACTGTGGCATGTAGTGCTGTAATTGGGAAATAATCATAATGTGCTAAATTTCATATAGCACATTATGATTATTTCCATTTTTAATTTAGCATTAATGAAAATTGATGGTCCCAGCAATGCATTTCACAAAATGATATGTTCAGTTTGTATTTATATGCCTTTATCTACAAGAAACTTTAACTTTGAGAAAAGTTAAAACCTGGCAAACATTTTGAGGTGTTTGTTCAGCATACAGGGAAAGTGTACCAAGGAGCAAGGCACACTGCAATGTGGCAAGAGTCGGAAATCATTCCTACAGCTCTGAAATCTACAGCAAAGAAACATGTTCAATGCAAGGAAAATTTGGGCCAAGATATGCATTTTGAGCACAGAAGAAACAGCCAAAAAATTTGTTTGGAGTATGGAAGAACCAGAACAACCTTATACATCTAGTGGTGTTCTGAAGAGAAAGAAAAAATGCATTTAGGCATACATTTTCAGTGAGTAGAATTTAATACATTTTGATTGTTGTGATAGATAGCAGTGGCACTAGTTGTTATCCTGTAGACATCATGTTTACAAGCAAGGATGATGATTAGCATTATCATTGGGATTCCATATGTAAAAATTTACCAGTAAGGTAAATTTCCTCTTAATATTACACTATTAATTAAGTTAAGCTACTTAGCTTGTATCTTAATAGTATAATACTAATGGAAATATATATGGACAATTCTTATTCTTATCTAAGATGTTATATTTAATTTACATTAATTATTAACTGTAAAAAAATTTTTTAAATTACATATGATGGTATGCAATAATTAATTAAAACATACAACTTATAAGTTTTAATTATAATTTAAATTGAAATAAAAACTTTAAAATTTAAAGATGATACAATATTAAATGTTTCTTTTCACTTAACTCATTTTTACATACAAAAATATAATTTCAATAATGATATAAATAACTAAAAATAATGAAGACAATTCTATATTTTTTTCTAGAATACTTTCAAAAAATTCTCCTCTGTCAAATGTTTATACAAGGTGCGTTTCATAAGTAATGCGACCAATTTTTTTCATGACGCGAGGATATGCCGTATCTAGTTCTAACCTGCTGCACTAGATGGCGTGAAGTGTTGGCTTCAAAACTCACTCGGTCTCGTTTGCTTCCAAAGTGCCGGCATGCGAGGATGTTTGATCCCATGAACCCCGTTTTCAGTTAATGTAACATGGCACAATAAATCATTTTGTGGAGCAACATTACGCTATCAAATTTTGCATTAAACTTGGAAAGTCTGCCACCGAAACCTTTAAATTAATTCAGCAGGTCTTTGGTAGTGATTACTTGTCCAAATCACAAGTTTTCTGATGGTACAAGTCATTCAAAGATGGCTGAGAGGAGGTCAATGACGAACCACGCAGTGGACGTCCATCAACCTCCTGAATCAACGAAAATGTGATGCGTGTGCATGATTGTTTGAACACTGACTGATGGTTGAGCCTTCAATTGATAGCAGACACTCTAAACATGACAAAAACAACTGTTTATCGCATTGTGACTGAAGATTTAAACATGAAAAAGGAGTGTGCCAAACTGATCCCAAAAGTGTTAACTGACGAACAAAAGGACATGCGAGTGCTCCAGTGCCAAGATCTCTTGGAAATGTGTGAAAATTATTCTAATTTTTTAAACCCAGTTATCACCGTTGATGAGTCATGGATTTTTGAGTACAACCCTGAGACAAAAAGACAGAGTTCGGAGTGATACACCCCAGTGTTTCCCCGCCCCAAGAAGATATGCATGAGCAAGTCCAGGATCAAAACCATGCTCATTGTCTTCTTTGATGTCAGAGGCATTATCCACCATGAATTTGTACCTGCTGGGACCACTGTAAATGCAGCTTTCTACTTGGAAGTACTCAAAAGACTGAAAAGGAGGGTCATGCGCCGCCGAAGTGACATCAAGGACACGTGGAAACTTCATCATGACAATGTGCCAAGCCACAGTGTCTTCATTGTCAACAATTTCCTGGCCAGGACCCACACCTCATTAGTTCCACAGCCACCTTACAGTCCTGACCTGGCTCCCGCCGACTTTTTTTTGTTTCCTCGCTTAAAAAGGGCCATGAAAGGGAAACATTGGGACACAATTGAAAACATCAAGGCTTATGTTACATCAGCTCTAAAAGACATTCTGGAGAAGGCCTTCCAGGCCTGGAAACACCACCTTCACAAGTGTATCGATGCAGAAGGGTGCTATTTCGAGGATTTTTGACTAATTGTAACAATATGTTCAATAAATGATTTTTTATGAATTTGGTCGCATTACTTATGGAACGCACCTTGTATATTTTGTTGATCAAATAAAAAATTCTTACTTTGAAATTAATATTAAATTTCAAATAAAGATTTTTTTTTTNAAAAATCAAACATAAACAATAATTATTATGTTTTGAAAAGGTATGGAAACTAAATAGTTACTTTTAACATAAGAAAAATTTATAAGCTGAATGGTAAAGCCTACATAAAGTTAAGTTGTTTTCTGTTGTAATATCAAAAGAGAATAACAGTGCAAAATATAAAAAGAATCTGTTAACTATAATTTTAATTATCGAATATTTATTTATAATCCAAAAATCATCATCATCATCTATTTATTCTAATTCTAAAGTAGTAATTATGATAAATATCAGAAAATATAACATTGAAATAATAAACTGTACTCCTACTTTTGATATAAGAGCATTACTCTGAAAATAAGATTATTAAGGAATATTTATTTACCTTAATGGTACTACCAGAAACTCCATAAAACCTAAATAATGTTAAAGTACAGTACTGTATATAATGTAAACATAGATGATAACTGTTTGTTTATATAACTTCAGAAACAAAATTCTGCTATTCAGATATTATTTCTATGTACTGAGACATACTCAGTACATAGAACAGTACATAAACTATGTACTGAGACATATTCAGTGTAACTCCTCACTAATGTAGATTTAAGATTTAAATAGGCTATTTTGTTTAAGTGCTTATTTAAGATTCCAATTAACTGTTTTATGAACTTAATATTGAAAGTTTTAAAAAATAAATTGGGGAGAAGAATTCTAAATACACCTAAAATAAACTGTAAATTTGGACTTTATCAATAATAGGCCTATTCAAACTTTCATAATTACAAAAATGAAAATGAAAATCATTGAATGTATAAAAGATATCTGAAATATCTTAAAAAAAAAATTTAATTATTTATTCAGTTAAGTTACACGAAATAGTGCTATTTTCTCTCAATTTGTTATCAAATAAAAACTTCACAACACCGGCATGATACTTACTGTACATAATTTAACGTTGCCAACCAACATTAAATCATTCCTATATTATATATTTTAAGTTATAAAGTTTTAACAAATAGAAAAAAAATATTTATTTTTCACAACAAATAATTTTTATTTGCATTATAAAATTGTTCTTAAAAATTTAATATTTGGAAATTTACAATACTGTAATTTTATTGTCTATAATCGACTATTTTCATCGATTTGAATATGCGTAAAGTGTGAAGCAGATTAAAAATACCGATAAAATCTACCAACTTTTTTTTAATTAACTCTTTCCGCCCTGTGGGCACTAAAAGGGCCTCTTTTTGCAAGCCCATTATGGGTTCGGCCAGACCCACAATGGGGCTGCCGGGTGGTGAGGGACGGGGCCCGACATATCCGAACGGACCACCCCCCGAAAAATTCCTAGGGATTTTTCGACCCGTCCAGGATTCGATCCCGGGTCCCCCCAGAGCGGTTGGTTGCCATCTTGACCGCTTGGCCATCCTGTCGTTATCGTTAGTTGAGTGTTGTCACACTCGGTTATGAAATCATTTGAAAAGACATGCGTTTTCATTAATTGTCGTTATTAGAAATATTTGTTCGTGTTAAATACTGTAGTTAAGTTTGGCCGGATGGCCGAGCGGCCAAGGCGGCAGCATACTGCTTTTGGAGACCCGGGCTCGATTCCGAACGGGTCGAAAAATCCCCAGAAATTTTTCGGGGAGTGGTTCGTTCGGATATTTCGGGCCCCAGTCTCCCCATTGTAGGCCTGACTGAATCATAATGGGCTTGCTAAAAGATACCCTCTTAGTGCCCATAGATCGTAGGAAAGCGTTCAAGAAAAACTCAACCAATGATATTCACATAAACTTATTTTGATTAATAAACTTTAATTTAGAAATTTTTTGGTGTGAAACTACACGCTAAAAATTATTTTTTTTCTAATGACAATGACATTTTATAAAAGGTGATTACGAATCAATTGGATCTTTAAATAATTTTACAAGAAATCACGACATCGTTGTTGAGAACTTGCCTAGATAATAGCAGGAAGCTTATCGTATTGTGGTGCTCACATGTATATGAGTTGAGATTCCTTTCGGAAGTCTTCTTAATAAATATTTGGTTCTTTTTATTTATTTATTTATTTATTTTTAATTTTTTTTTTTGCAAAATTTAATTGNTTGGATCCATGTATTTAGTTATTTTCTATTTATTTTTTATATATTTATATTTTAAACAATTGTTGAATGGATACAGAAATTTGAATTTTGGTTGCACATAAGCATTCGAACTGAAACAGATTCAAGGAAACTTTCCATAAATTTCAAATATACCTGATAATGACCTGTGGAGCATGTAGAAAACGTTTGTAGGATAATAAATAGTATTTCTTGGATACATACAGTGGTTGTGTCAATATAGATTTGGTTATTTTTACTTTACTGGCTTTGTTATAAATGACAGAGGGAAAGTATGGCAATCAGTCAAAAAATGACTCCCAAGCTTTTTAAATTTTTGGACTCAGAGGACCTTGAAACATTGAGAAATGCAAAAAAATTTGGAAGTTTTTTCTGTATGTATAAGCATTTGTGTGTAGGGGGACATGATTTAGTTCCTCTTTGAAGCTTAATAACTCCTGTACTTTTTGTCAAAAATTTCTGAAATTTTACACGGAGATTTGTGTATTAAGGGGATTGATTCTATTAAATTTTGATGGTTAAAAGTCAAGGGGTGGGGGAGATAAAGGAGGTCATGTGTCATATTTCAAGTAGAGTTGGACTTAATGACAATTTTACTCGTTATTAGCATTTACAATTTTTTATAAAACCCATCCCTACCTTCAAAATTAAGCTTTTTGCCATTTTATAATAATTAAAAAATATTAAAAATTTTTAAAATAAAATAGCAAAACAAATGGCACCACTAAAATTTTAAATGTTGCCAGAAAAGTTAAACAACTCACTGCTGGATTTTTTAGAATATGTAGTGATGAATTTTGAGTTAGTAACATTAGAACTTAGAATGGTCTTTTAGTGTAAGGTTTGGGCCTTTTTCATGGAAAGTTTTTTTTTTATTTTGGTTTATCTAGATCAATTTTTTGAGCTGACAAGTGAAATGTCATTGTTGAGAAAAGTTATCAACAATACTCAAAAGAAAATATAAAACTGTATTTAGTTAGCCATTGCTTTAATTGAAATTACTGTGGACCTACACAGATAAAAAGTTTTTTTTTAAGTTAAGACCTTGAAAACTTTATTCATTTAATACTTAAATATATTTTGAGGAAAAGAAATACAATAGAAGTCTAAAACTAATATATTTACCAAATTCAGATTTTGCTCTGATTGCGACCATGTATTTAAAGTCCTTGTAGTGTTATCACTGATGATAAACTGAATCTAAAAATAAAAATGAAATTGTTTTGTAAAATATAATTTTTATATATAAAGTCATTCTCTAATTTACAGTATACTAGCAGATGAGCCCGGCATTGCCTGGGTAAAAATAACAACAACAAAGATTAAGATTATTAGATTATTTCATGAAGATAAAAATTACATCCCAATTCAATATTTCCAGCAAAGAAATTCAATCTTCTAATGTTTTCAGCCACTACTTTATCATTATTTCATACGTTTAACCCTTTTTATTATATTATATTATATTATATTATAGTATTTGATTTATATAACTACAAAGGTGATTTAAATTGTGTATAGTAGAGAAATAAATAATTTTAAAAATGTGTTAGAGGGATCACTTGGTGTGATAAACCCTTATGTAAGATAATCTTCATAGTTATATAAATCGAATACTATAATATAACAAACACTAAAACAAAAACCACACAAAGTTTGGTTATTTCAGCCTACCATTGTCATGTTTATCACAATACTACAATGATACAAAATGGTACAATTTCATTGGCCAAGTAGATACCAATTGAAAATATGACATGTTAAATTTTTTAAGATATCATATTTTCTCCTAATATTAACTCTAAGAAACTGTACCATTCACAGCCAAATATAAAATAGTAATTCTGCCAATGAATGAAATTTTGTGAAAAATGGACCAAATATTTATAATTCAGAAATGGACAGCACACCAATCGTTTAATAAGAGAAACTTCTTAACATATAGGCATTAAATTACAAATGAATATTTAATACTGACCAAATATTTAAACTTGACACCCTTGAAAACCACTTTAAAAATATTTTGTGCAGGCTGGTAACCTTATATTATGTAATTTTTCAATTCAAATGCCATCAAACGACTGGTCCAATAGAAAGAAGGGGCTATTGCTGAAGGGGATTGAAGTAATTTGATCAAAAGTAATCAATGACATCCTCCTGGAAAAAAGGATGGTCAATGACTACTACTTAATACTAATCTGCTATTAATATTTGAAAAGTAATCCATGTTGATAGGTTGTGATGGCCCTGCATGTGATCGAGTTGTTAACCTTAATATCTGAAAGACTTCATATGACTTATTTAAATAAAAAATCTTGTAAAACTGTGAAAATATTTGCTTTTATCTAATAAGTGTTTATAATTTTGCAACAGATTGTATAAACTATGTGGGAAGTATGTTCTCATGAATATTGCATTTATAGAAAGATTATTGGATTGCAATTTGAAAAAATTGTAGCCTATAAATTCCGACTGTCCTCCACCTGTCTTTCCTTCCTTGAGGAGTGTATAGCAAACAAGCAAATAAACATCCTCATTCATATATATATAAAATATAAACAAAGAGAAATAAAAACTGAAAATATAAAACTCCAATATTTACCAGTTTTCCTGTTGGATAAATATCCCATACTATTCTACAGTATTCAATTGCAGCTTCAACAGCACAGGTCCATAAAGATTTTGCTATTGGAGCAAGAGGTATTATACCTGGTTGCCTTGTCTTAGTAAAAATATCAAACTCAACGGTCTGTTTGCAGGAAGAATGAAATTGTGGACTATGATCTAGCACAAATATTGTTTTATGACTTGTTGGATAACTCATGATGTCAACTAACTGCTAACCTGTAAAGTATGAACTGTTTTGAATAAATATAATAAAATTTCATAAATCAAATATGAATGTATTTAAAGTCTAAAATTCTTAAGAAGACTTAATGTATAAATTTTAAATATTTTATAAATGTTTACAAAAGATTTAAAAATTTGCATATTACTATCATCACATGAAATCAATACAATTATGTAAATTTGCATAAGATATTCTTACTTAAAAAATTTTATTTCTAAATAAATATAACTTCATATTCTGATACAACAAATCATTCTTAACATTTAAGAAACACTTGACTCCATAATGTATTCCAGAATGTAATGTAATTCAAAAAATCTGCTCATCTAAATATATAAGTCAGTCAAAACAAGTAATTTTATATATTTAGATTACTTGTCTTGACTGACTGACTGATTGATTCATCATGCCCAGAGCAAACTGCTGAACCTAGAGATGAAATTTGGTACACAGTTAGAGTATGCCATGAGGATGCACACTAAGAATGGATTTTTGGAAATTCCCCGTGGGGGGAGAGGGAAAGCATTCAGGCTTAACCTGAAGAATGGCTTCTACTGTACTATTTTAGATGCAATTTTTTTTCAACTATGTTTAGTCTTCATTGAGTACTTAGGTGTATTAAATTGATAACATTTCAGACATTGTTATAAATATTTTTATATATTTTGATTTTTTAGCCAAATGCTCAAACCGTTTTAAATTTGAATTTGTTATGCCTATTGGTTCGATTATAGAACAAATGCAAACATTCCAGAAAATTGATCAAATTGAAAACAGTTCATTAGGTGTTATATAACAATTACTAGGGTTGTTGAAATACTGAATATAAATGGTGTTTGCTTGAAAAATCTGCACAAGCGAAGTTGCGGATAACAGCTAGTATTTTATAAAATTATAGCTTTAGTTCTGGATTAAACATTTTTTTACAGTTTTTAGATTTGTTTGACTTCATCTTCAGATCCAATTATTAGAATCTTATTTAAAAATCCTATGAAAAATGCTTAATCCAGAAATAAAGTTTGGACTTTATATATACTGTAAGTGAATTTTTTGAATAGTTCATTTCATGACAGTTGATTTTTTTCTTAACATTATTTGAAAATAATTTCTTAAAAATATCAGAATTTATTACGAACTTTGCATATATTTTAGCAGTTTTTTCTCAGTTTAAAACAAAATTATTTGTAATTTTGCTAAAATCTGATAATTGTTATAAACTGTAATAATAATAAATCTATCAAATCTGTCTATCAAATCTATTTATGGATGTTGTCATTTTAAACATATCAAGAGAATTTTTACAGTATAAATTGTATGTATAAATTGTTTAGTGCATGTCATTTATATGTAATAATAATTAATAGATTATAAAAAGTTAATTTAAAAAAATAATAATAATATTAGTAATATAAAAAAATTACAAAGTATAATAATGTATAAAAAAAATTCAAAGCCGCACATGCATGTCTTTGAATTTTTTTTATACTCATAGTTTGAATTGTTAGAATTAATCAGGCATTATATGCCTGGCAAGCTTGTACTGGAAATAGGGTCTGAATTTCTGGTTTTTTCAGTTTTATGGACACAGGCTAAATATATACTTAAAATATAAAATGAACAATGAAAAGTAAAGAAAAAAATTGTATTTTACACTGGAACTGGGATTGTGCAATGCATATTCCAAGGAAAAAACAAAGTAGCTATATGGCAAACTATAGTTGTAAATTCAAAATTATCTGGTTTTCTGGTAATTTCAGATTTTTGTAAGCTAGATATTTGATCCAGTATGAATTAAAAGCAATACACCATGCATACAAAATTTCCAGTAAATGCTATGTATTCAAATTAAATACATAATTCAAATACATAGTATTTGCTGGAATTTTGTATGCATGGTGTATTGCTTTTAATTTATGTATGTTCCAGCTATTAGTGACTTATGGTCCAGTATGATATTGTGTTTTGCTAAATAATAAAGTTAGAAAAACAATACAAATGTCATGAAATATATAATGTTTGGAAGCTGTCCTTTTGCATATAAAATATCAATAAATATTTGTTTTAATGATGTATCATCTAGAAGAAATTTTAAATATTAAATGGGAGTTATTAAATTAAATTAAACTAAAGCTCATTTGAACTGATGTGACTATTACAAAGTACAGCAAAAAACATTTATTATTGTGCATAATGCATCATACAGTCTACTTGCAATGAAGGCCTAATGTTGTTTTAGACTGCAAATGCAAGATACAATCAATTGTAAGATGCATTTCTAATTCAGACAAAGTAAAGATGGTTAAAAATGCATCTCAGAATCAATGAAATATGGCAACAAACTTAAAAATAAGTAGAACACTTGAATAAAAACTTCTCTAGTCTAGTGCATATAATATTAAAAATTTCTTTTTTTACAAAATAAAAAATTATTTTATTGGAATCAAGTTAACAATTAATATTTCAAATGTTTTAACAGAAACTAAAACAAAACCTTTTCAAGCAATTTCAGGCTAGTCATAAAAAAAAAAAAATATATATATATATATATTTATCACAAAATATAATAGTAAATTAACAAAAATCAAACATAAACAATAATTATTATGTTTTGAAAAGGTATGGAAACTAAATAGTTACTTTTAACATAAGAAAAATTTATAAGCTGAATGGTAAAGCCTACATAAAGTTAAGTTGTTTTCTGTTGTAATATCAAAAGAGAATAACAGTGCAAAATATAAAAAGAATCTGTTAACTATAATTTTAATTATCGAATATTTATTTATAATCCAAAAATCATCATCATCATCTATTTATTCTAATTCTAAAGTAGTAATTATGATAAATATCAGAAAATATAACATTGAAATAATAAACTGTACTCCTACTTTTGATATAAGAGCATTACTCTGAAAATAAGATTATTAAGGAATATTTATTTACCTTAATGGTACTACCAGAAACTCCATAAAACCTAAATAATGTTAAAGTACAGTACTGTATATAATGTAAACATAGATGATAACTGTTTGTTTATATAACTTCAGAAACAAAATTCTGCTATTCAGATATTATTTCTATGTACTGAGACATACTCAGTACATAGAACAGTACATAAACTATGCACTGAGACATATTCAGTGTAACTCCTCACTAATGTAGATTTAAGATTTAAATAGGCTATTTTGTTTAAGTGCTTATTTAAGATTCCAATTAACTGTTTTATGAACTTAATATTGAAAGTTTTAAAAAATAAATTGGGGAGAAGAATTCTAAATACACCTAAAATAAACTGTAAATTTGGACTTTATCAATAATAGGCCTATTCAAACTTTCATAATTACAAAAATGAAAATGAAAATCATTGAATGTATAAAAGATATCTGAAATATCTTAAAAAAAAAATTTAATTATTTATTCAGTTAAGTTACACGAAATAGTGCTATTTTCTCTCAATTTGTTATCAAATAAAAACTTCACAACACCGGCATGATACTTACTGTACATAATTTAACGTTGCCAACCAACATTAAATCATTCCTATATTATATATTTTAAGTTATAAAGTTTTAACAAATAGAAAAAAAATATTTATTTTTCACAACAAATAATTTTTATTTGCATTATAAAATTGTTCTTAAAAATTTAATATTTGGAAATTTACAATACTGTAATTTTATTGTCTATAATCGACTATTTTCATCGATTTGAATATGCGTAAAGTGTGAAGCAGATTAAAAATACCGATAAAATCTACCAACTTTTTTTTAATTAACTCTTTCCGCCCTGTGGGCACTAAAAGGGCCTCTTTTTGCAAGCCCATTATGGGTTCGGCCAGACCCACAATGGGGCTGCCGGGTGGTGAGGGACGGGGCCCGACATATCCGAACGGACCACCCCCCGAAAAATTCCTAGGGATTTTTCGACCCGTCCAGGATTCGATCCCGGGTCCCCCCAGAGCGGTTGGTTGCCATCTTGACCGCTTGGCCATCCTGTCGTTATCGTTAGTTGAGTGTTGTCACACTCGGTTATGAAATCATTTGAAAAGACATGCGTTTTCATTAATTGTCGTTATTAGAAATATTTGTTCGTGTTAAATACTGTAGTTAAGTTTGGCCGGATGGCCGAGCGGCCAAGGCGGCAGCATACTGCTTTTGGAGACCCGGGCTCGATTCCGAACGGGTCGAAAAATCCCCAGAAATTTTTCGGGGAGTGGTTCGTTCGGATATTTCGGGCCCCAGTCTCCCCATTGTAGGCCTGACTGAATCATAATGGGCTTGCTAAAAGATACCCTCTTAGTGCCCATAGATCGTAGGAAAGCGTTCAAGAAAAACTCAACCAATGATATTCACATAAACTTATTTTGATTAATAAACTTTAATTTAGAAATTTTTTGGTGTGAAACTACACGCTAAAAATTATTTTTTTTCTAATGACAATGACATTTTATAAAAGGTGATTACGAATCAATTGGATCTTTAAATAATTTTACAAGAAATCACGACATCGTTGTTGAGAACTTGCCTAGATAATAGCAGGAAGCTTATCGTATTGTGGTGCTCACATGTATATGAGTTGAGATTCCTTTCGGAAGTCTTCTTAATAAATATTTGGTTCTTTTTATTTATTTATTTATTTATTTTTAATTTTTTTTTTTGCAAAATTTAATTGGTTGGCAGATTACCGTTTGATATTAGGCTGTGAATAATACAGTTTCTTAAAGTCAACATTAGGAAAAGATACGACATAATTTTTTTTAGTTTTCATATTTTCAATTGATGTCTACTTGGCCAATGAAATTGTGCCATTTCGTACATCCGAGTATCGCGATAAACGTGGCAATGGTAGGCTAAATTAATTAAAATCTTTATATGGTTTTCGTTTTAATGTTTGTTATTATAGTATTTGATTTATACAAAGGTTATCTTACGTAATACCCCGTTCTTTCCTTTCGATAGAGGAGTGTGTTGCTATTCGTTTTTACTCCGAAAGGAAGAAGAGACAGAAGATGGATCGCAAGGCGACGAAAGAGTCGGCCTTATAGAAGACGGTCAGAAGAGACCCAGTCTTTAATGGGAGCTGGCCCATATTTAGGCATCATCTGCAAGGAGAAAACCCGGAAAAACTCCAAGCTGCCAGCTTGTCCAATCGAGCATGAACCCACAACCGAACTCCAGTGTTTAGGGTCTGGTCACCGCCGCTATGAGCGGAGACTCGGCCACCGGTGGGCACCTTTAAAATACCCCCCACACACTAACATTCATACATACAGAAAAAACCCCGAATTTTTTGCATTTCTCGACGTTTCAAAGTCCCATGAGTCCAGAAATGTAAAAATCAAATATGGGGGTGATTTTTTGACCGATTGCCATACTTTCTGTTATATATAACAGCCGGGTAAGTAAATAAAATAAATAAATAAATGAAATAAAAAGTAACTGAAATAAATCGGCTGAATGCCCTTATCTGTAATGAATCACATTCTATCAAATTTTCGAATTTGGAGTATGAAATTTTAATATCCACATTAACCTATTGCTGATATGACTAGTTTCAAAATAGACATATCCGGTTTTTATTTATACTTTTCTTATGTAGAGGAAAAGAGAAAATCGACCGGATAAATATGAAATAAAAATAAGTTTTGCCGTAGTTGGATCATTCAATGTTAGTTGTGATTTCGTCTGAGTTTTTGTCTTATTTCATCGTAAATCGACGATATGATTTTGGTTATGGTGTTTAATATTAAATAATTTTAACAGAGTCGTATGAACTTTGAAGAAATAACGAAGAATGAAAGAGGGAGAAAGAAAAATACTTGTAAATATAATAATAATAATTATAATTAAGATTAATAAATGAAATAATAACGAAATGTTGAGATATAATATTTAAAATTTTAACTGCAAAAAGAAACTAATATGTTATTCTAATATTTGATTTTAATATATTTCATTTTTAATTAACTTCTGCGGGCGCTAACGGAGCTTTTTAATTATGACTTTCATGCGTTGTCAACCTTGAGGAATTTTCCTCAAATTTGAAGAAAATGTGTTAAGAGGAAACATTAAGGATTCGAAGAAAAAGATAGAAAAAGGAATTTTACTATGTTTTATTTAATCCATATTTGAAATACTAAACTTTCCAAAATCGCACATCATGTTCCATTTGCATTAATACAAATCAAACACGCTGTCGCGTATGACACAGAATCTCATATGTATCATAGATTTTGAGACGTTTTGAGTTACCCACTATGGTATTACAACGGTCCTTTAATACCTCAGAGGAGATTTTTGTAACTAAATTTTATTTTGTTTGAAATAAAATTCACCAAAGAAGTCTCGGTATAAAATATGATTTTTCCGAGTTACATCTTTTTGAAACGAGCTTTAATTAATTACGAACGTACTGTATTTAAAGAAAAATATGTTCAAAACGAAAGTGGAAATTCGTAAGTACGGTGTATCCAAATTACTTGAGGGTACTGTATTTGGAGAAATTTGTTTAACTGTTTGAGGAATTAAATTAAGATTAGATTCACAGTTTTTATCACAGATTTGGATAGATACCGGTACATAAAGCGAGCAGTTAGATGTTAAGGGATGGGATAAAAGGTGACTTTACATTGCGGCCGGATGGCCGAGCGGTCAAGGTGGCAGCCCTGGGGCGCTCTGGGAGACCCGGGCTCGAATCCGACCGGGTTGAAAATCCCCAGGAATTTTTCGGGGGGTGGTCCGTTTGGATATGTCGGGCTCCGTCCCTCACCACCCGGCAACCCCCTTGTAGGCCTGGCCGAACCCATAAAGGGCTTGCAAAAAGAGGTCCTCTTAGTGCCCACAAGGCGGAAAGAGTTAAAAAAAAAAAAAAAGTAACTTTACTGTCTCGACCATCCGACCGTCTTTCTATTCACATGCAGTGTAAGTTTATAAATATAAGAAATCAACGTAAATTGTTTCTAAATGTCGATACGCAATTGAAATTTTATATTATGTTTCGGAATTATGTAATTCAGAATAAGTAAAATTACGCAAGATGCAGAACAGTACGCCGATTAATCTATACTAATATTATAAAGAGGTAATGTATGTATGTATGTTAGTTTGTATGCAGCAGGTAATCTCCGAAACTACTCATCCGATTTCAAAAATTCTTTCACCAATATTTAGAATGGAACTTCAGGGTGGACATAGGCTATATATTATTCCGTTAAACATGGGGGATGGACAGTTCTTTACGGTAAGCCTTACGGAAAAGGTTACCGTAAAGAACTCTGCTTCTATTTATACCATTTTAGATGCAGTTTTTTCCGTTTCTGATTGCGTTTTAATAGAGTACGTCAACAGAATGTACACTAAGAAGGGATTTTTCGATATTCCCCCCGCGGGGGAGAGAGACAGGATTAAGGCTTACTCTGAAAAACTTGGCTTCTATTATACTATTTTAGATGCGGGTTTTTGCGTTTTTGATTGCATTTTAATAGGATACGTCAACAGAATGTACACTAAGAAAAAATTTTTCGAAAAATTTTCCCCCACTGGGGAAGTGTTATACATTTATAATAGATACATTTTGAGCCACAACAAGGCGTGGCGGGGTCTGCTAGTTTATAAATAATTTGACAATTCAATGCTTAAAAAATTCAAAACAATTTTTATGCGCGCTAAGTTTTAAATACCTTTTCCTTTTTTTAATTTTATATTTTTCAATTCGAAATAAAAAAGCAAATGAATATTTATTTCGTTATATTTTTTTACTTGCTATATCGCAATTAATGAATGTATTTATTCGAAAGAAATTAATTGTCTATTTTATTTTAATTAATTAAACGAAATTAAAATGTATTTACGAACGTTTTTTTCTTATTTTAAAAATCATTCGAAGTTAATTTTTTTTTTACTTTTATTTAGGAATAAGTATAGCGTAATATGAGGAATTCTTAAAATAAACTTATTTTCTGAGGAGCTCCATTTTAGTACAACTACGCCATCAATAATAGCTTGGATGAAATGTGATGTGGAAGAGCTTTATGGAGATTCTTGGATGCATTTTGTAGTGACAGTGTTGTGATAAAAAGATGTGTTAATACTGTGAAAATGTGCTAAACATTGTATTGTAATTATAACGGAACGTGCAGTGTGGATTTTTGTAAATGTTTAGAAGAATGTGCAAATTGAATGGGATGAAATACGATTGAATTAAATTAAATTTATTTATAAAATTCAAAATGCCTGTGGCAACCAGCCCTCTTATAAGAAGATCGACTTCTGTGAATTCTTATACTTCTTATTATTCCTCTCCATCGGGTTCTGATCGAGATTTTTCGAAATATTCGTATAAAAGTTCGTACTTAACATCAAAGTCTTATAATCGTTATTCTAAGCCTCCTCTTTCTGGAACTTACTCGATAAGAGAATCCCGTACTTCGGATAGATATGGTTCGACAGACTACAATAGATCTTACTCTTTACCGTCGAGCAGTTTGACTTCTAAATATTCTACTGACACACTGCAAAATTATGAGAGAGACAGATTAAAAGATACCTCAAAGTATTATAATATCATTAATAATTACAAAAATGATAGTTCTCAGTTATCTGCTCTTTTGAAGCACACCTCTTTGTCCAACGATTATGGTAGAAAAGATGCTGTGTCGAATTTGGATAATGATGTGGATGTGAATAAAGGTTCGGGATCTCGAAATCAGGTGTCGTCGTACCAGAAGTCGTTAGATAGCAATTCGGTAGACAGTGTTAGTTCGTCTAAACTGTCGTCCCGACCGTGGAGATCCCGGCTTTCTTCTTTGTCGACAAATGTATGCATTAATAATAGTTCTATACTTTTATTTCAAATGTTTTGATTTCTAGATAAATGAAAACTAAATTTCTACATTAAAATGTGTGTTTATATGCATATGTTTGGTATGTCTGTAGCTGTATTGAAAAACTATTATTACAAACGAGGATATTTTAATATCATCATTTCTAATAATAGTTTTATTTACAATATGTAGTAAGTGTATAATTTAATTGAATTATACTAGTCTATTAAAAATTACATTTACATTTACATTGAACAGTGAGTGAGCATATTTGCTTTTCTCGGGATGAATTATTACTTTCTGCAGATAACATATCTTATATGTTTAATGATAAGTTAGATTATCTTCAGATTAATAATCTGTCCCTTTTGTAGAAACAAATCAGAAAATATTGGACCAATAGAAAAGCTGAGTTAAAAACCTTATAACAAATATTGATATATATATCAAATACAATCAGATATTGAAATAAAAACACTCAGAAAATATTAGTGTGTCTTAATAGTAACCAAAAATACAGCTATTGCTTCAAGTAAATAGATATGTGAAATACATATTTATTTTATTCTTTTATAGATACTTTTTTGGCTACTTAGTTGGACTTATTGCACCATGATTTTTGAAGAACTTGGTTTCTTTCTTCATTTTTTATTAGAGTTGAAATCTTCGAGATGCATGTACATTTTGGGTTTTCTATCCTTTAGTTTGAGTTTTATAATTTTGATAAGTTTGATTTAATAGTCAAAAAAAGTAGCTATAACAGAATAAAATCCTATGGAATAGGACTAGAAGCTTTACGAATAAAGATACATTTAAATGAATTTGCTAATTTAACAATTGATCAAATAGAATATGGTAGCTTGAATATTGAATATGTTAAAATTTTATACTAGAATAGAAATTCAGATAATTTTTTATCATCGTTAATTAAAATTTGTATTGTTTTGAATAGAACTTACATATGTTTATAGAAAATGATTTTATTAAATTATGCATATTAAAATTATTTGTACATAAAAATGTCATATTAATTAATAGTTATTGCTGGAATAAATATTATTATTATTATTATTATTATTTATTCCAGCAATAACTATTAATATGATAGATAGATTTGATTTAAATACATGAATTTATTTCTTTATATAAAAAAAAGACAAATTTTTATTTTACTTGGATTAGTTTTTAATGCAAAACTGTAAGTATATATTTGGAAAATTTATAATGCAATTAATTTTAAATAGAACTGTCAATATTACAATATAAAACTGGAAAGAAATAAACTTTCAAACTAGCAGATTCATTTCAAAACAAACATTGATACTGTTATGTTCAATCCCTGCATAACTCATTGCATGTCATGTTCCAATGTTGTAATGTATCTTAATTGGATTACATTTTTAAATGAGGAATTTAAAGTGTGCCAAAAGTAAAACCTAGTTAAGTATATATTATTAGTTTAAATAATTAAATTCTTTTCATTTATTGATTTTAACTAGTTTTTTGGTTTAATTTAATTATAGTCTAATAATTATAACTAAACTTGTAATAAATTTTAATAATTTTATTTTAAAATGACATATTGTATTTAATAAGTAGTATTAAATACAATATGGTACATATACTATTTAATATTGTTTGTTTATATTTATTCTTAATATCAAATCTAATATCACTTTATTCAAGATTTGTTTATCTCTTTTTAAGTAGGTATTTAATAAGATTATATTTTATATAAGGTAAATTTGTATGAATTAATCTGCGAAGAATGTGCAAATTGAATGGGATGAAATACGATTGAATTAAATTAAATTTATTTATAAAATTCAAAATGCCTGTGGCAACCAGCCCTCTTATAAGAAGATCGACTTCTGTGAATTCTTATACTTCTTATTATTCCTCTCCATCGGGTTCTGATCGAGATTTTTCGAAATATTCGTATAAAAGTTCGTACTTAACATCAAAGTCTTATAATCGTTATTCTAAGCCTCCTCTTTCTGGAACTTACTCGATAAGAGAATCCCGTACTTCGGATAGATATGGTTCGACAGACTACAATAGATCTTACTCTTTACCGTCGAGCAGTTTGACTTCTAAATATTCTACTGACACACTGCAAAATTATGAGAGAGACAGATTAAAAGATACCTCAAAGTATTATAATATCATTAATAATTACAAAAATGATAGTTCTCAGTTATCTGCTCTTTTGAAGCACACCTCTTTGTCCAACGATTATGGTAGAAAAGATGCTGTGTCGAATTTGGATAATGATGTGGATGTGAATAAAGGTTCGGGATCTCGAAATCAGGTGTCGTCGTACCAGAAGTCGTTAGATAGCAATTCGGTAGACAGTGTTAGTTCGTCTAAACTGTCGTCCCGACCGTGGAGATCCCGGCTTTCTTCTTTGTCGACAAATGTATGCATTAATAATAGTTCTATACTTTTATTTCAAATGTTTTGATTTCTAGATAAATGAAAACTAAATTTCTACATTAAAATGTGTGTTTATATGCATATGTTTGGTATGTCTGTAGCTGTATTGAAAAACTATTATTACAAACGAGGATATTTTAATATCATCATTTCTAATAATAGTTTTATTTACAATATGTAGTAAGTGTATAATTTAATTGAATTATACTAGTCTATTAAAAATTACATTTACATTTACATTGAACAGTGAGTGAGCATATTTGCTTTTCTCGGGATGAATTATTACTTTCTGCAGATAACATATCTTATATGTTTAATGATAAGTTAGATTATCTTCAGATTAATAATCTGTCCCTTTTGTAGAAACAAATCAGAAAATATTGGACCAATAGAAAAGCTGAGTTAAAAACCTTATAACAAATATTGATATATATATCAAATACAATCAGATATTGAAATAAAAACACTCAGAAAATATTAGTGTGTCNTTTTCTTGCAAATCTTCTAATTTGATTACAGCTACAGCAGAATGATTAAAATGTGTGACAATATTTCTATTAGCTGTGATTATAGTTTTCACATATTGTTTAGAAAATATGCATTCGTTTAGTGTCAGCTGCAGCGTATGATAATGCTTCTAAGTTGCAATTCCTAATTCCAGCTACTAGAATTGCTGCAGAATCTCTTAGTACTAAGAATATCTTCTCACTTGTCAACTTATACTGTTCAAGAACAATTTTTAACTGTTCACTGATTCGTGTAGCTGTGTGGGAACCTTCAAAGGAAACAATTTGCAAACAGCTCTTTCCTGCTGAAAATCATCCTTCAATCAGTGAGCTGTTACACTTAAAAAAGGAGAATTGTTTGTAGTTGCTGTCCAAATATCAGCTGTTAAAGAAATATATTTTATTTCTGTTAAACACAGAAACACTTCAGCTTTTTAAACAATGTTGAAGTTTCCATGCATCAACAATTAAGTGTTGAGATTTATTTTAGAAACAAAGGAAGAGATTGTTGATTTTGCGAGGATATTCGATCGTCTATTGTTTACCTGACCCGAGGGATATGGAAATACCAGGTGGAGAAAAATGGGTTTTTTCCACATTATAATTAACTGTATAATTAACTCCAGGATCTCACACTATTAATGCAATAAATTATTAACACTAATCGGCCAATTAATTGGTATCGGGCGATAATGCATGGCCGATTAATCGGTAATCGGTCATTTTGCTTATCGGTGCATCCTTAGTTGTATCCCAATATCATGTAGTATCACATAGCACCATTTCATGTCAGAGTTCAGGAAGTGCATTATTTAAATTCCAATTTTATTTGAAAATAACCAACACAACTTTTATAAAATTGTAGACTTATAGTTAAGTGTTCTTTTTATTTTTATTTCGTCATGGTGAAGCACACTATTCAGAAAATCAAAATTGCAATTTATTTTCAAATTAACCAAATTGATAATCTTAAAAGATTAAATAGATATATTTTTTTTTGTTAATTTTGTTACATTAAAATAATTACTTAATAATACTGGAATGACAATTTAAAAAGAAATCTATTTACTTTCTTTCACATAGAATAACAATTCACATTTTAAAAATTGCAGTCAAAATTTAAATGAAGACAATTCCTCCAGCTTACAAAACTCAAATGTAACATAAATGACAAAACTAAGTTTGATCTGTGCATTCATATATTACTCTTCATACCAAAATATTCCTGAAAATTGATTTGGCATGCATCTCCAACTTGTTTTGACACACTTAGAATAACTATAGAGTGGTACCTTAGACTTCAAGTTTAATTCATTTCAGGAGGCTGTTCAAACTGAACAATACCCATGTCAATAAACTTAAACAGCAAATACATATAGTTTAATTGTGTTATTTTTATCTAAATAAATTAAAAAAGTAAAATACTGTATAACAAAATGAAAATTGCATTTACTGTACCTTAGTGAAGAGTGATGATATCCAGTTTCTTAAGATCACTACGCAGCTGCTAGACTTTCTCACAAATAATCCTCTTGGAGATGATATCACAGCTAATTGCTTCTTATTTATCCACACTAGGAAGAGTTTATCCATCTTAATAACATGTAACCTTCCTGGAGGTCAACGCCATCACCTCTTTAGACACATTTGCTGCTTTTATTGCCTTCTTATTTCAAAAAATTAGACACATTATTGACTTTGGCATCTTGAACATGGCTGTAAGATCTGCCATACATGTACTGTTTTCATGCTTTATGATAAGTTCCTTATCTCAATTGTCAATGGCTAAAACCTTCCTCTTAGATTTTGTTGCTTTCACAAACTTCTTGGAGGCCATGATTAATAGATGGGAGTTATATAAATAACCAAACATATCAAAAATAAAGTGAAAAAACACTGAAAATACAAGAGTGTAATGCAAGAGATGCTTTCACAGCAAGAGCAAGAGATGACTTGGACTCACAACAGATGGCATTTACACAAAATGTGCATTTTTACTTTCCTGGCTGTTATGTATACATAAGGGAAAATATTGGAATTGTTTAAAATTTTGACCCTCCAAGGTTTTTGCAAATCTCCATATTTTGAAACCTCCTGAGCTAAACAAAGAGAAAAAAATTTTATGTGTTGACATCTATTTTGTTTAACATCTCAGGATGGGATATTGATGATGAAATGAAAGTTTGTATGGTAGCTTGTGTATAAGAGGCATTGATGCCATTGAATTTTAGTGGTTAAAGGTTGAGGGGGTGAGGAGATAAAGTGGTGTCATATCTTGAGAGGGGTCGGACTTATGATGGTATTCATTCTTTGCATTTACAGTTTTTTTACGAAACTCATCATCTTCAAAATTAAGCTTTTTGTCATTTTATAATAATTAAAAATATAAAAAAATATTTTTATAGCAAAATTTCATAACAGATGGAGCCACAATTTTATTTATTATAATTAAGAATATACTACAAAAGTTAATTTTTAACAGCTGGGAAAGTTATACTACTCATTGCTGGATTTTTTTCATTGTGCATGCAGTTTGAAGGTAGAAGCATTGTTCTGATTCTGGGTTGAATTTCTCTAGAATTTAATTTTTTAATTTTGGAACGTTTAAAGTATGAGATACCAATGTATTATATATTTTTTGAAAAAATGTTTGGAAATGTAATATACAAAATTCCTGTAGCATAAAAACAAAATCTTCATTCTTATACAAATACAAGTTATCATTACATTATTCAATCTTAAAAATAATTAATGCTAATATTAAATACAAAAATAAAATATATTAAAATTTTATAAACAAATGAGCAATTATTTATTTTGATGTCTTTACAAAACTGGGCTGCAATTTTTATTTTCTTTTAATTTAAAAAAATCGCATGACTTGTGGTCCAGACTAGAAGTTTGTATATACAGTGGTACCTCAGGTTACGAACGCCCCAGCATACGAAATTTTCAGGATACGACATAAAATTCGAACATATTTTTGCTCCATGATACGAACAAAAACTCACCATACGACGTTACATTAGTTCGCATTTTTCATTTGTTTTTCTTACTACAGTTATTTTTTTAAATGTATTACTTGGCTTTAATTTGAGTATGTTTTTCGCGTTGGAACGAATTATTTGGTTTTACATGTAATCGTATGGGAAAAGATGATCCACCTTACGACATTTTCATGATACGATCTCAGTTTCGGAACGGATTAATTTCGTATCCTGAGGTACCACTGTAGTTAATTGGTGGTGTATATGAACGCGAATGAATCGTACAAGCAAAAAAAAGGGGGTCAATAGGTTTCACAGGAACTCCTCGGATGAAAAAGTTACTAGTTCACCTGGCAACCCGATTCCCGGACTGTCCGGACAATAGCACTATCGTAGGCGTGATGCAAGTATAGATTAGGATGTTTCAAATTTTTACAAGATATTATTATTATTTATTGTGAAATTTTGCCGCCCCCTAAAAAGTGCCGCTCGGGGTGGGCCACCCCTGCCGCCCCCACTACAGCACGCCACTGTTAACAAGTCACTGTTGTGTGGATTCAGCCATATATTACAAAATTGCAAAATGTATAAACTGATAATTATGACTACTGTTTATGTTTTTTGAGTTAATTCCATATCATGTAATGCTCAAAATAATGATGAAAATGATCTCACTCAGTTCTAATATTTTAATATATTGAAAAGTTTTTTAATGGTGTTCTGAAAAAATTGAATTTTTGAAATGTCAAAATTTCTACTAGACTGATTATTTATTATTATTTTGAATGATGATTATAATCAGTATATTTATTACTTTGTAGTTATTGATTAGTACAATTTATTGCAATTGCTGTAGATAAAATTGAATTAGTCTATTTATTTTATAATGTTCTTATTTAATTAAATATGTTTCAATAACAAATAAATTAAATAAGAATATAAAGGACCTATGTTTTCATTACATTTAAACAAATTCTATTAAAGATCTTAAGGGCTTTCATGCATACAAAAAAATTTTTCAGCTAATACATAGCTATTATCAGAATTAAAAATAGAGAATTTAAATTAAACTTAACTTAATTATATGCTTGTTAAAAATTAAAGCACTAAATTATTAATAAGTAGAAAATGTTTTGTTTCAGAATAGTAACAAATATGCATCATGTATTGCATGTGCCAGGGAGGAAACAGTGTGTATATAATATATATATATATATATATATATATATAATATATTATATACACACTGTTTTATATATATTATATATATACATTTATTGTGGATTTAGTCAGATCTACAATGGTGAGAAATGAACCATCCCATCCCTCTCTGAAAAATTTGTAGGGTTTTTGTTCCTATATCCCTTGAGTGACAGGTTGACACCTTAACCATTTGGCAATCCAGCTTGTCTGTTGCATGTGCCTTTAAAACTTCTAATGCATACTCTTTTAGAAATGAAGTTTAGAATTTTTAGTAATAAAATATAGTCCAACAATATCTTACTTGTAGGAATGTATTTTATTTATCCAAACTTAAAGCTGGATTTAGAACTGTGACTAGTTGAATAAGAAATAATTCTAGCTATGTTATGTAAGTTTTTATGTTTTATATAAAATAGTTGTATAAATTTTGTAATATGCAAATTAGAAGGATTTATATGATTTCTAGGACAAATACATTATAGTCAGACTATACAGCATTTATTTAAATGTATTCTTGTTTGCTTGTTACTTTACAGAATTTTTTTATCTATCTGAAATACATATTTATAATATTCTATGTTTTAAAAAATTTGTAAGAATATTTAACCTTTATAAGAAATTTTAGAGAAACAAATTAAGGAATTAAGGTGCTTTTAAAAATATGATAAATCAGTCTTCCCGTTACAGAGAACAAAAATGTATGTGTACTAAATCCTCCCTCTCACTCAAACTTCCCACAACAATTAATTAATATACAGTTCAGCTTAAAACTAAGACAATCACAATTCAACTTAAACCTAATACTATTACTACTTACTAGAAAGAGAAAAGAAAGGATGAAGGATGGTTGGATAGTGTAGTGCTAGGCACGTGTATTATTTTATTTATTTTTTTATTAGATACTGTGTGTTGTCACACCTTTGTTCGGGTTCTTTGTTTGTTCTTTTCAAAGTTTTGTATCGCGCGCCACCTTATGGTGGATTTTGTCGATGCCTTGATTGGCCCCTTTGGTGATCACGTGGAGGTGAAGGGAGGAGCTTATAGGAAGTTATAAAAAGGGCAACCTGAGAGGAAGGAAGAGGAGTTTGGCTTGCTTCTGTGTGAATTCTGGACGGCGGAAGGGAAGACGAGGGACCAACGGACAAAGGAGGTCAGGACTCGATCCGGATATAGACGAGAACCGGCAAATTAGAGCGGATTGAACTAAGTAAGTGAAGGAATCGGGTTACATCGGACTCAGTAAGNATAATATATATATATATATATATATATAATATATTATATACACACTGTTTTATATATATTATATATATACATTTATTGTGGATTTAGTCAGATCTACAATGGTGAGAAATGAACCATCCCATCCCTCTCTGAAAAATTTGTAGGGTTTTTGTTCCTATATCCCTTGAGTGACAGGTTGACACCTTAACCATTTGGCAATCCAGCTTGTCTGTTGCATGTGCCTTTAAAACTTCTAATGCATACTCTTTTAGAAATGAAGTTTAGAATTTTTAGTAATAAAATATAGTCCAACAATATCTTACTTGTAGGAATGTATTTTATTTATCCAAACTTAAAGTTGGATTTAGAACTGTGACTAGTTGAATAAGAAATAATTCTAGCTATGTTATGTAAGTTTTTATGTTTTATATAAAATAGTTGTATAAATTTTGTAATATGCAAATTAGAAGGATTTATATGATTTCTAGGACAAATACATTATAGTCAGACTATACAGCATTTATTTAAATGTATTCTTGTTTGCTTGTTACTTTACAGAATTTTTTTATCTATCTGAAATACATATTTATAATATTCTATGTTTTAAAAAATTTGTAAGAATATTTAACCTTTATAAGAAATTTTAGAGAAACAAATTAAGGAATTAAGGTGCTTTTAAAAATATGATAAATCAGTCTTCCCGTTACAGAGAACAAAAATGTATGTGTACTAAATCCTCCCTCTCACTCAAACTTCCCACAACAATTAATTAATATACAGTTCAGCTTAAAACTAAGACAATCACAATTCAACTTAAACCTAATACTATTACTACTTACTAGAAAGAGAAAAGAAAGGATGAAGGATGGTTGGATAGTGTAGTGCTAGGCACGTGTATTATTTTATTTATTTTTTTATTAGATACTGTGTGTTGTCACACCTTTGTTCGGGTTCTTTGTTTGTTCTTTTCAAAGTTTTGTATCGCGCGCCACCTTATGGTGGATTTTGTCGATGCCTTGATTGGCCCCTTTGGTGATCACGTGGAGGTGAAGGGAGGAGCTTATAGGAAGTTATAAAAAGGGCAACCTGAGAGGAAGGAAGAGGAGTTTGGCTTGCTTCTGTGTGAATTCTGGACGGCGGAAGGGAAGACGAGGGACCAACGGACAAAGGAGGTCAGGACTCGATCCGGATATAGACGAGAACCGGCAAATTAGAGCGGATTGAACTAAGTAAGTGAAGGAATCGGGTTACATCGGACTCAGTAAGCGTCGGAGAATTATCTGACTAAGGTTGGGTAAAAGAACATCATCAGACTGTTTTTCGTGGCCCATTATTTCAGTCCAAAGAGGATTTTCGTTTCCACGTGGTCACGGCTCCAATCGGATGTCCACTCACAAAGGAGACTGCCCTATATGAATTGTCAGGGTGGCGGATCTGCTATGTAATTCGTCTGTAACATTCATTGTGAGCGATTTGGTATCAGTACTCGCGAACCTCGAAAGTGAATGTAATATTAAGGAGACGAAAGTCGTGTGAGATTGTTACAAGCCGATAGCTCATGTCCTATAGTACTTATTGTATCAACGCGAAAAGGGAATTGATATATATAAAGGTTTTTTTTTTCTCTAAATTTCGTTGTACAGTCCTCATTTATTCTTACCCACATCACGTTCTGGATCGCCTTGGTGATCCGTTAGAACTACAATAGTATACCGGTAGCTTAGATTGGGGGGTCTCGATAATGGAATAATACGGACTATAGTCGCTTCATGGACAGTGAATATCCAATCCATTCACATCTGGGGTAATAACAACCAGTTACCATTCCATTAAATATGTGCCGAGGAAGGTCCTTGAGCTTGTATGGAAAGGCTCACTCAGTTCCAAGTCACCATCTGCACATGGTCTATACTGACCCTCTATCTCCTTCTATCTCCCTGGGTCTGGATCATCATCATTTGTAACTCGATCTCCCTCACCTGACTTTCTTTCTTGTCGGTGGCAAACCCAAAAATGCCTCTTGTCAACTCCTGTTTTTCTGATGGCCCCCTTGGGCAGGACCCCTTCTTTTCCCTTTTGTTCACTGTCCAATCAGGACCCACAAACAATGAGGCTCCTGTCAGGTGACAGGAAAGGGTTAAAAACAGAAGGACGAAGAATTACAGGAAAGAAGAAAGGAGTTCTTATTTTATATACAATTATACAAAATAAACATAGAGGACAACCACAGTTCCATCTATTTATTATATAAAATTTTTTTAAGATTATAATGGGTCTTAAAATATTTCATTATAAAGATTGTCTATTCATTATAGACAAACAGATTGTTAATATCCTAATGGTGAATATGAACTTTTTTAATAAATTGAAATCCTGACTTCATTTTTCTAATAACTCTAGATATGGAATCATTTCAGGTTTCTAATGTGGAGTCAGATTTGTGAAATTCGAAGTTAATAAAAGCATTTAATCCTTTAAAAGTTTAATAAATTTAAAATAAAAATGCCCTCAACCAAAGGAATTTGACCCTACAAAAACGAAATATAAAGTACAAGAGAGAATTATAACTCTTTTTGTTTAACCATAAACATTCTCACGATCAAACCGTATATAGTTTACAGTTATCGGCAAAATTCGTCATATTGTTGTCATTCTAACACCACCTTTAACCCCACACCTGCTAAAACAATTGATCACCTGACGAATTTTCCCACCAAAAAGGTATAAAAGCCATCCTCCTTCCCCCTCTCCGGGGAGTCGCTGATCAAGAAGTCGCCATCGCGCCAACCAGATGGACATTCGCTTCCCGCTGACCTGCCGCACAACATATTAGAAGACCATCGATCCCAACCCTCAAATTGGATCACGCCTTTCAGAAATTAAAGGCCTTTGTTATCATAGTAAGAGGTATGAACGCTTTATTGTAAGCTTTCTCTCTCATACGTGAATGAGACTTACCGTGTTAGAACGTTTGTTTTATTATTTGTTTGTAATAAATTGTTAGTTTAGAAATATGGTGTCTTTATTCGACTATGCCAACGCCTTATCGTTGACCCCTCCGACTCTCCTCTACCCGCGTAATGCGTAACCGAACGTTACTACCATCCCTGACAAGAAAGTAGGTCACCGACCAGAGGCTGGAAGGAGAGGACTCCTCTTCCCTCCTGGTGGCTCACAGATTTGATTTTTGCATTGAAAAATTTCTTCACTTAAAAATACAGTAATTCTTATTTCCACTTTATTCTGAAAAGTAGGAAAAAGATTAACAATTAAAATATAAAATTTATAGGTTAGTTAAGTAGGCATATTTTTTAAATAAAAAATAATTTATATTAATTTTTTGTTCATAACAAAAGTTTTAAACATGTATGTATTTCAGATTTAAACTAAACTCTATTTAGACATAAACAATGCATTAAATTAAGTATATAATAGTTTTAATAGTAATATAAACTGCAAGAGAGAACAGAAATATGGGAATGTTAATTCTTTAGATTTTTAAATGATATTTTAAATATCCACTTGTATCTATTACTTATTTAAATTTTTTACTTTTTATTACTGTATTTAGTTAGAGCTGATAGCTTGAAAAAATATTTAGTTTTATCTGTGATTTTTTTTCGTAATTTTTCATTAGAAATTATTATAAAATATTTTGTAATACATTTTATGTATTGGTGTGTATTTGAATACACTATATTAATCTTAAGTTAATAATTTATAAGTTGATATTTTGATAAATTTCTATAGATGATGTGCATAAACTATATTTTTAGCTGCAAACTATATAAATTATATTAGAATTATTACTTAAAATAAATTAAGCTGAACTAAGTTAATAAATATTTGAAAGTGAATTCAAGCTTTGTGATATATTTTCCTAAAATAGTTACAGTAATTACAATCTTAAAATGAATGAAAGATTGATGCAAAAAATTTATAGAATATATTTTTATATATTATTGTAATAAATAGATTTATCTTTGTTAAGATAGATGAAAATGAATATTAAATTTTTTTTTTTTTTTGATAAATACTTTTAAATATTTAATCTGTAAAAACAAATAATAAATTCATAATTATAATTATAGTTATATATTAAAACATTTATATATTAAGTTATTGGATATTTTATCAAATTCAAATTCAGTGTAAATTTGAAACATTGAATGTAATTATAGTTTATAAGGAGAAGTTTGATTGTAAAATCTGGATTGAATCCAAATACAAATATAATTGTAGTCTTCTCTTTAGAACAAGGTTGAAGTTGGTAATTTCTCCTTCAGAGATTTATTTGTAGATTTTTTTTTAACTTTATCATGAAATCTGTTCTAAAGAGAAAGTCTAGAAAAGCATCCTTGAAATCAGCATCATATCCAGCAGCATATAAATTATTGGAGAGAATTCATTATTACTTTAAAGATGAATTCTATACACTGCCATATATTTGTCTCTTCGTCGTTGCTTGTCTCTGTCTATTAGTACTTCTAACGTCTTATATAAGTACAAATCAACAGTCGTGTGCCAAATCTCGTCGAAAGGTATTGTAATTATAATTGATAATATTAAATTTATATGAATAAATTTTATTTCTGGTTTTTCTAACCCAGTTCTTTCTCCTAATTAGAAACTTATGCTATTTTTAGATAATGAATCAGCTGTTCAGTATAGTTCTTATATTTAGCATACAGTTGAAAATATTTAAAATTTATTTTTAGTAAAATAGTTTGCCAAGAGTTGAATGTATTTAACATAATTAATTGACAAATATCAAGACATGGAATAAATTTCAAAATAATTTTTTGGGATGTTTTATTTATTTTTTTATTATATTATTTTTAATTAATTATGTAATTTGGAAACTACATTTTAAAGAAAGTTTTTAAATTTATTAGATATACAGGGTGGTTATAATTAAACTGACCCTATTCAGCCCGTTGGAGCTGGTTATGATGTACCGGTACATAGGGTTCTTACAGATCTGAAAAGTCAGGGAATAAGATTTTTAGCAGAAAAAGTCAGGGAATCTACAAATACCATGGAATTCATCTGTCACTCTCACTCTTTTTTACATCTTTAAATTTGGTTCAGTATAGGAGGGGCATACGAAAACTGGAGTGACCAGACATAAGCACAACAAATCTTGCCATTTATCTCATAAACTATAAATGATAATCTAACAATTTAAATTTTGTTGGATAGAAGGTTTATGTCCAAATTTAAAATGGTATACAGCTGTATAGGGGAAGGGTAGCAGTTGCGTGTGAACACTGAAAGTGGGCAGTGAAACTTTGGATCGTGAAGAGTTAGGACGCTGAAATTGGTGTTGATTTGTACAGAATGACAGGATCTACAGTATTATTTAGCAATAATTACTGATAAAATAGAATTTGTAAAAGTTATAAGCCAATAACTGTGTTAGTAGAAGAAAATTTTCACAGTGTCAAAGAAATTGCAAAGTGAATACGAACAGAAATCTAAGAAATATATATCATTGGAAAGAAAAATTTTAAAGGAATTAGAAAACCTCAAAATGACTAATGCCAAATGATGCAGATTGTATAGAATGCTTAAGAAAACTGAGCACATCAACTCCAATGTGAATATTTTGAGTGTGCCACCACCTGGATCAATAGATATTGACTTGGAATATGATAATCACCAAGACTTTATTCGTTTACATCTTATCCTTCCTCTAATAACGCAAAGACAGATTCACTCTTTAAACAATTGCGATTGTGTCCCGTACACAATCTTCCTAATTTTTTTTTACCTGCATGACATTTGGTTAATTCATTGCAGTCACTTGATGCTGTGGGGAAGGCAAAGAACCATCAGTCAGTGTAATGATATTGTGTATTGGGCATTTTGGACTACATGGTGGCCTTACGCAATTCACCTATTTTTATTTGTTGTATTCTTTGCTGTTGGCCACATACTGTATTTGGAGATAATTTTGCCAATTTTGATGGATTGATGATCTTTGATATGTCTTCTCTCTAACCACAGATTTCTATCTTTGAATGGCCTGTGGAATTTCAAAGTATACCATATCTCCATAGAGTTAAAAATCAGGTTTTCAGAAACACCATCGACAGTGTCCTGCTTTTCCACCAAAACTCTGCCACTCCCACTAAGTTTTAGGGAGAGACGGGGAGAAATGTAATGACCTTGAATGCATCCATGCTGGACCAAATATAGCAAACAATAAGCAATTTCTCCCTCTCACGGACTGTGCTATTTCTTCTGTTTAAATTATTTTGAATTTATCCTCTCCTTGCTTTAAGAAAATTCAATTTTATGATGCAATGCAAGTCTTTCTCTTATTTAAATAAAATTTACGAATTAATTTAAATTAAATCATGAAATCTTTTACATGATGTAGAAATGACATAGCTAATTACCTAATCAATTTTACATGAAGTTTTTTGTAAGAAGTGAATAAAGTGTTTTTTTAATAAAAAAAATTTATATAATTGTGTACAAATGGTCTTAAATAGACTTGACTGAATATTACATAATGGAAAGGAGAAATGCAGAGACCTTAATAGGTCAAGGGAAAATGTAATAATTAGTCAGATGGAATCGCCTGTATGGACCCTGTATATATGAACTTCTGGTTTGGATCAGAAGTCACATGATTCTTTTTAAATTAAGAGATGTGTGAGCCCGAGGGGTTTGAGTTCGAAAATTTTTAGGGTTAACATATTTTTTTCATTAGAGGATGGAAAAAAATATAACGGAAATAGATCGGATGTGGAATCTTACACATCGTCCGTTTGTCAATTAGTCAATGTGCACGTACTAATTAGTCAGCATAACAAGTGAACGACCTGTTGGCTCAGTGCCAACGATGATCGTATAAAAACGATCGTCACGAGAAGTTCGGGGCGATCGTCCCCTCAGTGCGATAGTCCCTCNAAAAAATTTATATTATTGTGTTCAAAATGGGCTTAAATAGACTTGGCCAAATATTACATAATGGAAAGGGGAAATGCAGACATTAATAAGACAGGGAATGATGTCATAATTGGTCAGGGAATCACAGATGGAATTACCTGTACAGACCCTGTGTACGTATGCCAATGAAACTTGGTATATATGATATGGGGAATAGGTTTCATAGGGAATTGGAAACAAAAATTAGTTATAAATTTTGCCATTAGAAGAAAGTATTTGATGACTGGATGGCTGAGTGGTCGAGGTGGCAGCCTCCACTCTGGGGACCTGGGATCGAATCCAGACAGATCAAAAAATCCCCAGGAATTTTTTGGGGGTGATCTAACCAGATATGTCTCCCCTGTTCCTTCTCACCACCTGGCTGCCCTATTGTGGGCCTGGCCAAACCCTTAATGAGCTTGCTGAAAGAGGTCTTCTTAGTGCCCACATGACAGAAAGAGCAAAAGAAAAAAACTAGCAGAAAATATGGTGATTCAAGAACAAAACCATAAGTCACTAAAGCAAAGTGTTATTTTACACCATTTTAATCATGCATTCAATAAGTGAACCATTTGTGTTGATTACTTGTAAGAAGCACAATATTGCATAATCAATTATGTGAGGTCGCCAAATTGGTGTTTGCCAGACGAACACATGTCCAGTGGTCTGAAATAACATAAATGATGATTTGTCAGACCAGATGACCTGTTGTGTCCAGTGGTCTCGTCACCACTGTCGTCGCTTCATAGCATTCTGCGGTGACACTAATGGCTTTGGGATGGCTTCCTTGCCATGAATGCTCGCAGCATGCAGCTCCCGTTGAATAGTTTTGGTGGATACAGGGTTCTGGAGATGGGAGTTTATCTCAGAGGTTATCTTCTGCAGTGTAGTCTTATGTTTTCAGGTGACTATTCTCTTCAACGCTCATCTATCCCAGTCAGTCAGTTTTGACTTTCACTTACTGTTCTGTTTTGCAGAGGACACCTTTCCTAGTTTTGTGTAGGCTGTCATAATCCTTGACACAGTGGACCTTGAAACACCCATAAAGTTGGCTGTTCTAGATATGGATGCTCCAGCGAAGTGAGCTCCAGCGAAGTGAGCTCCAATAATCATGCTTCTTTGCACATCGGACAGGTCGGACATAATGGTGCTTTGATGGGAACAGAATTTTCTCATGCAACTGTCACACCGCCAAATGCTTGACTGATACCTTCCCTTTCACCACCACTGGATGGCAGACTGTTGCGACACATGGTGGGCTGTATTGGATGGTCAAAGTACAACACATTTCGAAAGGGGTGTTCCTATTATTTTGTTCTATACCTGTATTCATTTGCAAATTAAATATTCACTACATCAACAATGTTATTTTTATTCCAGGTTAGACAGCAATTACAAGTAGCATTGAAAAATTCATGATTAATAATTATAATTGATTAATATATATAAATTTAATTTTGGTTTTTCTCAGTTTTTAATCCTAAGTAAAAACATATTTGTTGATAATGAACATCTGTTCAGTAAAGATTTTTTTTTGCCATGCTAATCCAATTTATTTGTTTCTTTGCATTGATTCTGATATTTTCCCTGAAACTTTTATGAATTACAATAAAAATGATTGATGTTTGGAAATAACTATTCTTTTAAGAGTCTTTTTGCAACCACCAGCTTTATTGAAGAATGATGTCTTTTATTGAAAGTCCTTTTTATTCTCATTCTTATAATTGAATACTGATGATTATATTTACACTTATGTCTGATAATTTTCTACAAGTTTTTAAATAAAATTTTACAAGTCTTGATATAGAAATGACTAAATATTAATAATAGGATAATACAAAATGTTCTCAAACCTCCCTAGGTTTGTGGATTAATTGTAAAAATTAAGTGTGAGTACAGTACAGACAATGGTAATGGAAGGTGCATCTGGAAAAGTTACTTACTATATTAAATCAGTTAATTGTCACATATGCACCTGACATGGCACATAGGATATTCAGTCTGTACTTGATTTCAGCCCATGTTTGAACTAGCATGCCAGGAGTCATACTGTTAATGGCATCCACAATTCTTGTGCACATGACTCTCATGTCTGGCATTTTGTATCATACATAACATCCTTGACATACCCACAAAAATCAAAGATCAAATGGGTGACGTCCAATGATTAGATGGGGCAAAGACTGGGGCCATGTCAATCAATCCAGTGATGTAGAAAGTGCAGCACTGGATGTCCAGATTGCTCAAGCATGATAATAGCAGCCATTTCAAGCATATGCATATGAAACTTGAAATATTGATTAACATTCTCTGACATATTTCATTCTCATACTTATGCAAACAGATTAAAACTGCAGAAGTTTGAGGGAAACACTCTGTTTATTAGTAGATGACTAGAAAAAATTAAAAAGTAATGAGAACAAGATGATATTATTCACAAATTGTACAATGTGTAGGAAGAAAATTACTATGATACTCTTAAGTACAATATTGATAAAACCATAATATTTCTGTTATTTTACATGGATTTAATTGTCTCTTAATTTTTCTTGTGCCTTTAAAAATTTTTAAATTTACAACTAATAATAAACTTTCAGAATAAATACATAAGTAACAACAAAGCTATAAACTTAATGTATAAATTACATGTTCTTCTAAACAAAGTAACATAAATGTGCAAAGAATGTGTTTAACTCTGGTTGGAACCATTGTCCTTCATAAACAGCCAAATTCTTTAATTGTACTAAGTTAAGTTTAAGTACTGCTTGTTCATATGCCATTGTAACTGAGTAACTTTTCTTTTTTATTAATAGAGTTAGGGAAAATGACTTAAAAGATTTCCTAGTGTAGGGATGAAATTTTGTGAAATGTGCTATATTTTTTGAAGATTGGATTCTTTCTAAAGAAATGTTATTTTTGTTTTTGAATGCATACTCTCAAGCAATAGTTATTTAATAAATGTGCAAAATGAGGACCGGTTTCAATAATCAATAACATTGCTACTAAATTTTATAATTTATATTCAATTGAAACTTTTAATAAATCATTAACAATTATTAAATTGCCACAATATCACTCACTTATGTCAAAAATATGTGACAGAAGTTATAAGGAAAAATTATTGTTTTATATTTGATGATTAGGAATTATTTTGTTTTTATATATAATGTATTTTATATTTTATCACATTCTAAATTTATTTATGTTCTTTTGAAAAATATATGAATTTTAAAATTTAATACATATTAATCTAAAGTATGTAGATTTGTATAAAATATACCAAAAATAACTGTATGTAGATAAACCAAATTTGTGAATATGTTTGTTTTCAAATTGTAAATTTTGTTTGTTTAGTGAGTGTGTATTGCATTGAAAGTTTGACCTGTTTTCCAAAATTATCTTTGACACCTTCCACCATTTTGGCAAGCTTAGCACTATTTTCATTTAAAATGTCAGATTTAATTTAAAACGTAAAAATCTAGCCTGTGAAACATTTTTTAATATTGTGTATATATTTAATAAAAATAAATTATCATATTTTTGTTAAATTTCTAATTTAAAATATTTATATTTGTTTTATTTTTTTAATAAATATTATACTCTGGGTTTATTCTTAAAGTAAAAAACAAAATGAAGTGATTAACTAAATAAATATTCAAGTTTTCAAGAAGCAAAGAATGTTGTTGAATTTGTTTATATAAATTTTTAAATTTTTATAAATTTATTTAATAAATGAATAAATAATAAAAATATTTAATAAAGTAAATTTAACCATTTATTTAATAAAAATAATATTCTCTGGCTTCTTGAAAACTTGAGTATTTATTTAGCTAATCTCTTCATCCATATGGAATCATTATATCTCCAGAATTGTTTACATTTATGTGCCCACCAGTGGCCAAGCAGTCTTAGTACCCTGAACACTGGGAGTTTTGATCGTGGGTTTACGCCTCGCTTGAACGGGCTGGCCACGTGGAGTTTTCTGGGTTTTTCTCCATGTCTGTAAAGCCTAAATAGGGGCCAGTTTCCCTTAAAAAGACTTCCCGGAAGGCATCCCGTCCCCCCCAGGCAGATCACCCAAGTGTTGCATTGCCATAACTTAACTAACAACAACAACAGTTTATATTTACTTGAAATAGAAAATATTAAACATATTTAGAAGTTAAGGATTTCTTCAAAGCAATTTTAATAATGCAATATATAATTATTTCCCTATTTAATGATATCATATCATTTACCAGCCAAATTAATTAATTCCCTTAGTTACAGTATGTGAAAAATATAAAAGTAGTTTATCCTTGGAATAATTGGTTTGCTTTTTTTTTATTTACTTTTATTATTTTTTATTTTACAATTTGCTTACATTTAAATTTTAAATGAAATTTTAAAAATAATTATTTTATTAATTTCTCTACTTTTTGTTTAGGGAGTTAATCATTTGGCAAATGAGTGGCTCAGTTATTGTGCATTAGAGTAACATTATTACTATTGTTTATTTTTTTTTTATTTTGGCATTTTTAATTTCATAGACAAATAATACATTAAATATCATAAATGAATTCAGTTGTTTAGGGAAGTTTTAAGACAATTATAGAGAAACATCAATTATACTACATTTTTTTAAAATAATCAAACCATTCACATCATAGAGTAATTGTTTTTTCTATTTCTGAAACAGAAGATACTAGCAAATAATTTTTGCTCCAAATTTTCTATCTTAGAATTTAATTATTAAAAATTTTTGAAATATATGAAAATAATTTCTTATATCAATTGAAATTCTGTTTTAAATTATTTTGTGTAAAGTTGTAACTAGAATTTTCAAAGAATTAACTCAATGAACAAACAATAAAATGGATAAAAAAGATAAAACATCTGTTTTAATTATTATAGAAGATTTGTTTATTTTATAAGATTAACTTGGAATGTATAGTTGAATGTAATGTAAGAGTCTTGAAAATCTTCACATTTTTAAATAAATCATCTAATTTAATCATCTAATTTATTAGATATATTTTGCTAATAAAATCAAGTAAAAGGTGAGAATAAGACTTTAATGTAAGGTATATATTCTAAGATTAATTCTAGTTGATTAATATCAGTCAAAAAGTATGTTAAATAAATTAAGTATTTAACAAATAGATTATATATATATATAATGAATTATATTTTAATTATTTAAATTTGAATATTTTCTTGTAGATTAAAGCATGGAAGATAAAAATTTTAAATATATTTTGACTGTTTCAGGAAAATTATAATCGAAATAACAGTACTTACACTTCATTATCTAAATCATCTGAAAAAGAAAGTGGACCATGTGGACTTCAAAATATTGGCAACACAGTAAGTGTAGTATTCTAATAGAAAATATATTATTTTTAAATAAATAAACTTTTGTACTTTTGTGTGGTCTACAGCTGTGTTTAAAAGGCAATTTGAATGGATCAATTTGAAAAAGCTAGTTATGGAATGGGGTATGTTATATGCAATTTTAAATAATAATTATGAATTCATCAAACATCTTTATCACTAAAATTGGATCAGCTAAAATTAGTAAGAACACCTTTAAAAAATATGAAAAATCTTTTGTGCACTCAGATGTATTCATTTTCCATTGAGATTTTTCTCAAACCACCAAACCTACCTACCAACCAACCTACCTTACTATTAATTTTTCCCATTCACTTTCTTTACATTCAATCCACACTTTCATTGTTATTACTAGACACTCCTATTTGAATTTGTCTCCTGAAAGCTAATAAATTTCTGGTAATTATCCCTATCTATAAAATGACATAATTTTAGAAAACTTTGACAGTTAAGACACATGACTCAATAACTGTCATCCTAATAAGCTATATATTGTAAGGATGCTGACTTTTAGGGGGATCAATTAATCCCGCATCAGGATGAACCTAACAGAAGATTGTATGTGGGCTGTGGTAAAGGAGGCAAATGATGACAAGTGTCTTACAAGCGAAAAAGCTGTTTATTTGGTAATATTTATGACTACATCAATAATTGACAGTTCCAATTGTCTATAGTCTTTTGGCATGAACTTCAGCTTTGGTCATAGCACTGGGGCAGATGAGATGAGATCAATGGACGTATGATTACCAAGGTGCTGTGGCGTCCTAAGTTGTCTATGGCGACACAACACAATATAGAGCACAGCTTTGCTTGATCCAGAGGAAGACTGTCCTTCAACCTTGAACTTCAATTTTATAGTTTTTCCCCCACTATTCGTATTTCCAATTGGCTCCTCGTCCCATTCCTCACTTTCCGATTGGTCTCTCCTTTGTTCAGGCGAAAACTGAGACCAACTCAGGTCACAGGAAAAGTCCAATTTGAGGTGTCTATTTGACACCTTTTTGTCAACCATGCTCGGAGATTGTTGATAAAACCACAAGATTTGCACTCTTAATTTAGCCCATTATTTGTGATTTTTGTTATCTTGGAACTTTAATGATCATACACAATGTTTTTCTATCCATTAAATCTTTTCCCCTTTTTTGAAATTGTTTTTCTAGATTGACTATTTATGAGTGCTTGAGTCAGAGTTCTACCTGTTTATGAGTGCCTGTGTCATTTTCTATCTTTCGGTTTGACATTCACAGATCGTTTAACACATGTTGTAGTTGTCCCAGGACTCATCGTTTACATTTTGTGCCATGTTGTTTGGATCAAGGGTTTTTTTCTCTCTCATATATATTTTATCATTATAATTTAAACATAAGAATTCCGCAATTGAAGCAATTTCAGACCTTGTCTGAGACCTATAGAGTTTCCCTGTAGAGCAAGGTCTGCAGGGCTGAAAACAAAACACACAGACAAGTCGGCTCAACAATTACTGGGGTTTTAATCAAAGTTCGTTAAGTACAACAGGATATTTACACAAGGCGTGAATTAATAACAAAATGGTGTTATATCCGAGTCTACACTACATACGATCACCTCATTCCTCTCCTTCCTTGACTATGGGGGCTCACGACATGTGGAAAAGCGGGACGATGAAACAGCGCGTAACAAAGAAAATATAACAAACGTTACTCATGACAAAAAATCTTGGCCACGTACAAACATTTGAAGAACTAATCGGTGCCTACAAGTCTTCCGCCGATCTTCTCTCACTTGAACAAGTTGGAGTTCACCACCACACAGTCCCTATTCAGATGCAAACGGATTTCTTCCCTCTTGTCTCCCTTTGTCCTCGGGTCTCTCACGTTCAGCGCCTCGATTACACACACCTGGCCAGAACACCGCAGTCGGGAACAAGCTGGAAACCAAAACCAAAGGTCCTTACTCCATGTGGGTCATGACCTTATATACCCCACTAACTGGATATACACCACACATGACCCCCAACTGCCCAATCTGGCTGCCAATACACAGTTAACTGGAGGAGGGTGGCACCACGAAACAAAACAAAAGGGGTAAGGGAAAAACCGAAACAAAACAAAAAAAAAAATAGTCACAAAGCATTACAGACCTCACAAAATTTGTTGGTGTTTTTCATTGCTATATAATAAATTTTGATGATTTAAATCAGTGGTTCTTAATCTTTTTATATTTGCGGCCCACCAAATATTTCATAATTTTTTTGTGACTCCCGTTTTTTTAATAATAATTTATATTTGTTAAATTATCTATAATAAATTGATTTTTTTTTATTATTGCTTTATTTTTTTTATATAATAAATATAAAACATAACTTTATTATTCTAGTATCTATTTAAATAACATTCAAATTTCACAATTAAACATAAAAACTCATTAATTTTTAACAAAAAATAAAATAAGAAACATTTAAAAATTCATAGGAAAAACAAAAAATATTCAAAAATAATTTAATGAGATTTCTGCTGCTGAATATTTTCAACTAATTTGTTAAATAAAAAAAACTAAATACAAAAACTTTNGTGAGAATGCAAAGGGAATACAAAAATCTGGGAAAGTTATGATAAACAGGCAAATCCTCTTCAAATGTTCTTCAGAATTATTTGTTGCAAGGAGATTACCTCTGCTATCTCTAGGATGAAGCTTATTGAGAGGTGTTGTAGGGCACAACTTTACATTGGGATCCTTCATGTTCCAATTTGAGGATCAGTTCAATGGCTCCTGATTTCAGTTGTGATGTAACTCTCTCAATTCTCTGTCATTCTCTTTTCCATTCATTTCCTATTCTTTTTATTGGTTGAGTGTTCTAAGCCAGTGGTTCTTAACCTTTTTATACTTACGGTCCACCAAATATTTCATAATTTTTTGTGACCCCCATTTTTTTAATAATAATTTATATTTGTTAAATTATCTATAATGAATTGATTTTTATTATTGCTTTATATAATAAATGTAAAACATAACTTTATTATTTCATTATCTATTTAAATAACATTTCAAATTTCACAATTAAACATAAAAACTCATTAACAACTTAGAATTACTTTGGAAGAAAAGAAGTAAATACTGTGGTGTAAGTAGCATATTTGCATTTGTTTCTTCTGTGCTAACAAAGCTGTATGTAGGAAGAAATAAGAAATAAATAAATAAATAACTAAATATGAAAACTTTATCTTTGTTATTTTACTTTTCAATATGATATTTGGTTATACATCAATTTTCTTTTTATTATATTCTGAAGGAAGTTTTGCATAATTTGGCAGCCCCTAGCAAACTTCTTATGGACTCCCAGGGGTCTGCAGCTCCCTGTTAAGAAACACTGTTCTAACCAACAAAAAATTTTGAACTTCCACTACATTATGATAAAAATATTGTTTGTGTTAGATGGATGCTCTAAAGCAATGTTTTTCAACTTTCTTGAATACACGACCCCTTTACAAGTTAAAAAATTCTGGCGACCCCCTAGGGCCATATTAAAACTTTATCAGTGATTTTAAAATCTATGTATTTAATTTTCTCTTTGTTGAGACAAATTATTGTTGATTAAAGTGAAAATTTCAGAAGAATCGACAATAACTTAACACACACAAAGTATGAAACTTCCTTTAATTATAACATTCGGTACAGGAAGATGTTGACCTTTTTTTTTGTTTAAGATCAGAATTTTCAGCTTCTACGTTTCTACTTTTTATTTCTTTTTGCAGATCAGCTCAACACTTTTTCCGCTATCATTTTCTGGGGTGGGCCGTAATTCTTGCTGAAATTGTAGTTTTTTTTAATGTAGTGTAGGACCTACAAACACTTGCCTTTTTCTTTTACCCGCGACCCCCCGTGTAAGGCTTTGCGGCCCCCTTGGGGGCCGCGACCCACAGGTTGAAAAACACTGCTCTAAAGACAAAGGTGCTAATGGATCAATTTGCAACTACATAAGAAAAGTTTTATACAGTCAACTCCCTATAACACGGGTTCCTATAGTTCGGATTCCTATATCACGGCGAAAAAATTGCGACATTTATTCATACAAACATGCTAAAAAAACTCCTATAATTTGGTAAAATGTCATCGCCGACTCATGTTGCAACAGGATTGCACAAATCGTTGAGTTTAAATGAGCAGCGGACCTATCAAAAACCATTTATTACTTAATGTCGATAAAAATTATATTTATATTAATGATGTCTCCAAAGTTCAGTGAATTTTTCGCAAAAAAAAATAATTTATCAGGAAACACGGGCCCGCCGTTTGATGCGCCGCTCCACGACGAAAACAAGCTTAAGCAATGGCGTCGTCAAACGGTGCACACTCGGTATGTAATCCTACAATTTTTTGTTTATAGCATAGTTTATATGGATTATTCACAAAAAATTATACATATTTTGGAAATGATGAGTTGAATTAGTCTAGAATCGATTAATTTTATGGAAGAAACCTTTCAAACAGCCGTAGTCCATAAACTGCATATGTGCCGGGCTGTGATTGGCTGGACTCCTAGAAGGTGGATTCATAAAATCAGGAACGTATNATTATACTGTTAAACTTTATCATTTCCTATTTTCTTCATGATTTTTCAAAGAAGTATATATGATAGTGAATAATGAAATAGGTGATTTTTTGTGTTAGTGTTAGAATTACAAAATTTTTTGAAAATATTGCTAGACTCTGTGGATTTACAATATACTAATGTTTGTTTTTTAATCTAATCAAAATTCTTATTTAGAGTAGAAACTTATCCCTTAATTTCTGTTTAATGTTACAATGATAAGTCCTTTAGAACAGTAGCAAATTAGTAGCTATTAAAAACATTATATAATAAAACAGGACAAAAAGCAATTAATTTATTATTATAATTTATACAATGGCTGGTTTTAAATTTGTTAATTCATTTAAATTTATAATAAGCAGCAAATATTATTTAGTAATATGTATTATATATTTTACTTATCTGTACAATAAAATTAGATATTATTAAAGACAATTAAAGTGTATTTACTTACTTCATAAATAACTGAAAATAAAAGTTCTTTTAATGAAAAATTAATTAAAACTATTTAATCAACTGTTGTGTGAGATGTTTCCTTAAAGAATTTTATCATTTCAGTGTTTTATGAACTCTATATTACAATGTTTGGCTCATACAAAACCTCTCTTAGATTATTGTCTCAGAGATAATTATACTATGGATATCAATACAACACAAAGCAGTATGAAAGGAACTCTGATAAGAGGTAATTCCAAATGATAAAAATATTTTATTTATTAAATAAAAACAAGACAAATTAGATAGTTAACATATATAAATAGTATTCCTAATTATAAATATATTATAATTTATCTAATTATAAACATTTTTTATGTAATGGCAAATTTCAACATTTTTACTTAACTTTATTATTTAACATTACAGTTATTTTTCAAAATTTTCCAAAGAAATATAGTTTTTACAATAATAAATTTTTCATTTTAAAATATATATATTTTTTCTAATTAGAATTTTCCAATTTATTACAAATGATGTGGAAAAACACAACAAATGCAGTCAATCCACATAGTTTTAAAACTCAGATACAAAGATTTGCACCTCGTTTCACAGGATACAGGTAAGAAAATATTTAATTCAAAATACTTAATAAAGTCTTGAAAAAAGAATACTAGAAAAAACAGAACATTTGAAATTATGGCATTTTCAGAATTTATGCCACCATATTATCTATTGTTTATTGAAAATTCTTCATTACATAAGAATATACAGTGAGTGATTAGTTAACAAACAGTTCGATTAATGAACAAATTGGATAACAAACACTTTCGCAAAAGATTTTTATGTTCGGACAACAAACACCTCACAGAACAAACACAAGAAGAAGTGACATAAAATAATGAATTACTGATTGGTCTTCCCTTGTCTTCAGGCAACAATTCTAAGCTTTTCAGAGCACGGGAGACGTTGACATTGACGCTCAATCCAGTATATAGTGATTGGATAGTATTCCTCTGAACTTTGAAACTCTCCCTTGTAATTCCAGCCTTTTATTTTTCTGGCAGAAACAATTCTTTTATAGTATTCGTGAGACTGTCGGGTGGGCACTTGTTAAGTTTTGCATCGGTTTTCATTTTTGAAAGGTGAGAGTATAATAGCAAAGGTAGAGAGTGGGCAAAAGATGTCTGATGTTGCTGGGCAGTATGGATTGAACAGGTCTACAGTAGGCCACAGTTCAATCTTATTTAAGAAAAATACTGTATAATCAAGAAGATTCAAGCAGCTAAAGGAGTAACAAAAATCACATTTGAGAAACAAAGAACATTGAAGAGCTCATAATGGAAACTGATCTGACGACAGAAGAAGCCAAGAATTGTTGAATGAAGAACAGCAAGAAACTTAGCAGGATATGTTTTCTTCTGAAAAAAAGGATTAATGCTGACATCTGCTATTAAAAATCTTTTGAAGGAGTGGGAGGATGTCAGAATAACGGTCTTAGAATGGCATCGAAACCAGGTTGAGATTAATAGGCTTAGGGACCTCTACAACAACACTATTAATTAATTACGCTTCTGAAAAATCCTGAAGAAGAGAGGAAAGCAATAGACATTAGACAGTTTTTTTAACCCCCACAAAATGGAAAAAAACATAACTAATAAAAATACAAGACTGTGTATATATGTATTTTTATTATTACATATAAATAAACGTAGTAAGAAACTATATATATTTTATTTTTTGGGGTCTCCAGAACGAATTAATCAAATTCCCATAAAAACCTATGGTAAATTGATAATTGGTTAACGAACAATTCGGATAGCGAACAAAGTCTTGGAACAGATTATGTTCGTTAACCAATCACCCACTGTATATGTAAAAATTTCTAAGTCTGATAGTTATATTAAAGCCAAATGAATGCCAGATTAAATTGGTCTATATTACCACTATTATTAATAATTAAATACTGTGTAATTTGGCACTAGAGGTAGCATTAAATGTCATCTCTTATAAAATTTAATAATTGTAAGTTGTGTATTCAAGTCCCAGCTGTGGCGTCCTAAGTTGTCTATGGCGACACAACACAATATAGAGCACAGCTTTGCTTGATCCAGAGGAAGACTGTCCTTCAACCTTGAACTTCAATTTTATAGTTTTTCCCCCACTATTCGTATTTCCAATTGGCTCCTCGTCCCATTCCTCACTTTCCGATTGGTCTCTCCTTTGTTCAGGCGAAAACTGAGACCAACTCAGGTCACAGGAAAAGTCCAATTTGAGGTGTCTATTTGACACCTTTTTGTCAACCATGCTCGGAGATTGTTGATAAAACCACAAGATTTGCACTCTTAATTTAGCCCATTATTTGTGATTTTTGTTATCTTGGAACTTTANAATGAATTATCTATTTAAAATTAATTATAAAACATAAGCTTTATTCAAAAATGTACAAAATTACTACATGAAGCTATTGACTAAAATATCTATGCAATTCAATGAGATCAAACAATTTAAAAAATTCACAAATTTTTGGTTCGGTTGCTGATCCAGTCCTGATTATTTAAATCTGAATTTTTTGGGAGATTTTTTTTCCTCCTGAAACAATCATTTTTTGTGTAATTTCTATTTAAAAAATCCCAAAATTTGATTATTGCTGTTAAAATAAATAAGAATGTCTGAAAAAAATTACACAAATATTAGTTAATTTGAATGATATGGACATTTTTATCATTATTATAAATAATACAAGAATATAAAAAAATTATTAATTTAAAGTGTAAAATATATTAATTTGTTTGTTTTACAAATATTTTATATAAGCAGTTTATTAATTTTTTTGTAATCTATAGTTACGATTTTTTTATTTTTTGATGTTATATGTTTCTTAATGTTTATAGTATTATTTCTTAATGCTGTAATTTAAGTTTTACTTAAAATGTGATTTCAAGTGATTTTAGAAAATGTAAAAAAACAGAAAATAAAAATAATAATAGTACATTAATTTTGATAATTTTATAAATGATAATGATTTTTAGTCAGCAGGATGCTCAAGAATTTCTTCGATATATTTTACAAGGTCTCCACGATGATGTGAATCGTATTTCTGTTATGAATCGAACTTCTTCATCAGATTTAGATGATCATCTTACGTAAGTTTTAATTTTAAGATAATTAATGGGCATTCAAGTATGTTTTGTCATTAAGTATCAGTACCTGATTCATTGCAGTTATTGAAAATAATTTTGAATTGAAAAAATATCAAATAACTAAAGTATATGTTTATCTAACAATAAATAAATAAATGATTAATGGAATCTTGTGTAAACAATTAAAAAATGTAGATACAGTGAACAAAAAAAAGTAGATTTTAGTAGTGACAAAATTGTAATAGATATGTTATATCAAAATCTTTTTAAGATTAATCTTTAATATTATAATCAGAATTTATCATTAGAACTTTTACAGCTATGTATGTATTCAGATTAAGTAAAGGATAGTTCTATATATTAACAAAATAGTATAATTAAATTTGCATGTAATATCAGTAATTATTTGTTTGTTGAATTCACAATTGTTTTCCAGACAAGAATTTCAAAGAATTTTATCATAATTTTTTTCAAAAATGTAGAAGTACAGAATGATTCAACCTTTACAACTTTGAATTACAACACTCTTTACAACAAACTCTCAATATAACAGACCCGTAGGAACCAGCTGATTTGATCCATTATAGTGAAAGTTCATTGTAACTACATTATAGAAAAAGTTCGTATTGTAATGACTATGTTCATGCATTCTAAGACTGAAACTTGCTGTGGATTCTTTTCTAATTTACTATTGTGTTAGTATTAAAAGGTTATAATTATGAACATGTCAATGGATATTTCTTAATCTTATGTGTAGTGCATGTAATTTAAAGCACATGAACAATTAACAAACTGAAAATTGAGGACTTTTGAATATTGAAACACAGCGATATATTTTATTGTGATAATAAGAAGGAGAAGACTAAAAGGAAGTGAACAACATATGCAGTATTAAATATACAGTATACTCTGAATTTGAATAAAAAAATATACAAAAAGCTTTAATTCCAGATAAAAAATAACTGTTATGTTTGCATTTCTTGTTTTGATCTTATTTTTTACCCAGTAAGATAATAAAGCAATATTTTGCAAAGCCAAATTAGGAACATTTTCTACTTGTAGAATGAAATTGGATAGTCTTTTAATTTAATTTTCAGCTTGATAATTTGTAATAATTGGCACTGGAAAGAAGGGCTCATCATCTTCCTCTTTGTTATCTAATTCTGTGTTTGCAAGATTTTCCTTTGCATTAAAATCTTGCATTTCTGTTTCTGGTGGTCAGCACTTACAAAAACTTCAAATTATTGTAGTACTCCTCCTCTTGATTTTCATTGTCATCTGCCAAGTCACAATTGTAGTTTGTGTTACAGATGCCCATACTTCAGCAGACAACTTTAGTGCATCCAGCATGTTAGATCTCTGTACAACACACTTATCTATCAATAACAAAATTTTTCTCTTCTGTCATCCTAACTTTATCCCAGTCATGAAGCCATTTATATATCATGAATATCCATGCTTTTTTTTACTGTGTCTGTAAATAGTAGGTAGTGTCCTGATACTTTTAAAATCGTGAGGTCTCTTTGAACCACCTATTGCAATTTGACAAGATTTGAAAAGACCCTGTTACATTGGCAGAAAGCAATAGTGTAAGCCCTTCTTTTGGCTGCTTGCTATCAGTTTTTGGTGGTAATCTGCAAAACACCAGTTTTGTCACAATTGAAAATATTTGTAGATTGTAGTTGCAGGAAATAACATATTACTTTTCCTTTATCCATTCTTCAGCCACGACATGATTTGCTGATCCTGATTCTCCTAATATGCATATGACTTTAGGAATGGTGCTTCTGAACCTTTAATAGTCCATTCTTCACCTGCTTTGAATCTTTGATATTCAGAATTTTGCAATTTCAGCAGCTTTCTTCTATAAGAGAGGACAGTTAAAGGAATCTGTCATTGCTTACTATACTGATCCATTTCATAAGCTTTTTTTTTTGAGTTTGGGATGACTCCTCCTGCATGTTAGATATCAAAAATTAAAACCAGTAAACTCTATTAAACCTTTCATATAGTGTAGTATAGTACAGTGGTCGGCAACCTTTCTGACCTCATGGACCACTAAACTCACAATTTTGAATCCTGCAGATCATGACATAACATGAATTTTTTTAAATGATATAAAATCTGTAGAATAATGATCATAAAAGTTTAATTTTACTATATTAATATGAAATTAGTGTGTTTAATTAAAACAAATTAATGCAAGCCTAAACATCATTCTTCTTGTTTGAAATAAGTTTATGGATTCTTAGCACTTTTCCATGAAGGATGGCAATCACACTCACAATATTGTTTATTGTTCATTGTAAGGAACCAAGTCCGAACGTTATTTTTATTTACTTTTATTTTGCTTATTATTCTATTTTGTTTGGGGCTTATGTTTTGTTAGGACGAAGGTTTCCTCACCATTCACCTTAGTAACTTAAAAATAGAAGAAAAACCAACTCACCGACGAAAGAAAAGCGCCGTAGAAAAACTCGCGCACACTTGCGCTTCCCGAGCGGAAAAAAGTAAGTCCGCACCGAGAAAAGGGGGGGAGACCCCACAAGCATGAATTAGGGACTCGCTAAACCTTAAAGAATAAAAACGTCCCGAAAATTGTGCAAACGAATAATGTAAAAGGTTAGCGAGTATTGTCGGAAAATAGGCTGCCAGACAAATAGAAAAAGTTTATTGTTAACGTTAAGTATGTAAATGAGGAGAATGATCTCATTCAGAATTGTGACGTCACCTCACACTATAAATCCCGAGTCTCAAGTGAAGATGAACGAGGTGAATTCCTGATAGCGACAAGCTTTGGTGAGCTTAGTAGCAGTGAACGAGAGAGGTGTCCGATAGGATCAAATAGTTCCAAGGCGATTTTGAAGTTATTCGATTTATGGATCGACGATTATAGAAAGTCTTGAGAGTTTGAGGAAATAGGTTCCTAGTATATTGAGGTGACGATTAGGATCTTTAATTTATAAGAATTATTGTTTATAAGTTAAGTCTTTGATTTTTGTCGAATTCCAAAGGGGAATAGAATTAAGTTAGAAATAGATTGATTTGAGTTTGTCGGGTTGATTCTTGTTGAATTTCATTGAATAAATTATTGTTTGATTTTTACTAAATACTGTATATAGTTTATTACTAGAAGTTTAATTAAATATTTGATTTTTGTTATTGACAAACTTTGTCATTATTTAATTCGGTGCACGCTTAAAGTCCAGGCCTGGCACACTAACGCGAATCCGCGTAAAGTACCCGTTAGGGAGCGGCTATTTCCGGCACGCAGTAGTGTCGATAATCGTTGGAAAAGTCGGAAAAATAATATAGTACTTTACATCATTATTTATTGATAACAGTCACTTTGTATTTGGTTTTCAATTTGAATAAAAACTTCCAATGAGTGAAAAAAAGCAGCTAAGCATTTTGCATTTCTTTCATAATACTTTGCATAACAACCTTTAGTTGATCAATGTTCAAATTTCTCCACAGACCACCCAAATTTTCTCGTGGACCATCAATGATCCACGGATCTCCAGATGACAACTGCTGGTATAGTATATATACTCAATTGTCAAATTAATAAACTAATTTATTCAATGATGTTACTTTAAAAAATGCTTTCAAATTTTTGACCATAGCTTTATTCTTATTTGTAATAGTACATTATTTTAGAAGCATATGAAATTAGCTTAAAAAACATTAACAGTTGTTATTATAAACAGATGTTTGTTAGTATCAGTTTAGTGTTTGGACCTAATTTAAACAAATTTCTTAAAGATTATTGAAATTATTAAAAATTACAATCATTATTAATTTTTTCATAATCTTTTGATCATTTACAATTGAATTTCATATTTACTGATTAAAAATTATTGATTCAATGTATCTTTTTTTTTAGCTATCTTCTGTCTTAAGTTAAGAAAGTTTGCTATATTTTTTCTCTTTTTTCATATATCAGTAGCTAGTTATTTATTCAAATTTTTATTTCAAGCAACATCAGCTTGAATTTTGACATTACTGATTTCTTCTATCATAGCAATCTTTTTACTTAAAGTTATTACTTTGCATTTTTTTGTTGGTGTTTTCAATGATTTCACTGTACTTGCTTTAAGCTTTATTTTGCTGGGTGCATGGCAAATTTGAAACTAGAGCATGGGAAAGTAACAAGTCCATACACAAGAACGGGAGTCTCTTAGAGACATACAGGAAAAGGCTCTAAGGGAATGCTTGCATTGGTCCATAATATCAAGAGTCTGTTATTTATGGGTTCATAATGCTGAATAATTTTCCTATTGTAAACTGTTAGGTCTAACTAAACCATCATAAACAGTCTATAACAAGTTGTCCGTTATATCATGACCAGTAATAATGAGAATTTACTGTATATAGAATTTTAATCATACGACTTCAGCTGAAATGTCAATTTATGGTAAAGTACTTAGTTTTATCTCAGTCATTTTGGTTTCCTGTGAATACTATTAGTAATGCAGACAACCTATCTAAATTTAATATCTTGCTAAACTCAAAGCAGCATATCTGTTGTCAATTCAGTAACTGACAGTGATTTAAGTTTGGAGTTCAGCAAGATTTGCAAGCATAGGTGGAATAAACAGTAATCTTTAATGAAACTCCAGAAGAAAAAATCAAATGGTGTCAAATCTAGGAAATGAAATGGCCAAGCTATCAATCCACCAATCTGAGAAATGTTTGAGGGAATTCCAGACATCTGTACAATAGTGAGGTGATGCACTATCTTGACAAAAGTGCATACATCCTTTGTCATGGTTGTTTACCAGTAGAATGAGAAAATTTTCTAGCATATGCAGGTACACAATACCACTGATGGTTTTTTCATGGCAAAGAAGGGGCCATATACTTAATCTTTGCTAAGAAAACAAAACACATTCACTTTTGGACTATCACAAAGATGTTGCTTGTGGATTTTCAATGCCTAAATTCTATAGTTACGGGTGTTCACTTTACCACTGAGATGAAATGTTATCTTATCATTGAAGATAATATTGGCAAGGAATAGCTCATCTTCCTCAATTCAATGCCACATTTCTGTACAGTATTCTTGATGAACTCATCAAGAATCCTGTACAGAACCTTACAGCTACCTTATCTGTATCAGTAGTTTTTTGCCACATTGCAAGTTTGTATGGTTTAGGTGCAAATATTTTCATAAAACTTGCCAAATAATTGGTTGTGAAATGCCACTTTCAAGAGGCACACATGTTATTTTGCACACTAACAGAACAATTAGTTTTGGAACACCAAGAGTAAATTTTAGGTTTACTTAGAGGATCCCTACAATTTTAGTTGCAAAAATTCTGTTGAACTGCTATCACAGATTTTATTTCTTCAAATCAAAACATGCAATGAGCACACCTTCACTAATGAAAGCAACCATTTTGAAATCTTGCCTCATGGTGGAATTTGGTAATATGACACCATGAGACAAACTTGATATATTTTGCTATATGATAAAATTAACTGGCTTATTATTCGGTCATTATGATGCAATTATTCGACACAATGATGAACAAGGTTATCCCTATCCGATAGATCGAGGGTTGTTACAGGGAGACCCGTGGTCTCCACATTTGTTTAACTTTTTTACTTTTGACATTAATAATTATTTTGATAAAGAAGATGATGGATTCATGATAGGTGACACTGTGATTCACTCTGTTTCGTATGCAGACGACATAGTTATTATTGCGCCCACAGCAGTAGCTCTTAACAGGAAAATCCAAGTAATAACCAAATATTTCGATCAATTGAGAATAAAGATTAACCCAAAAAAATCAAATATAATGATTTTTAGAAATGGGGCTAAACTCCCCAGGAGAACTATGTCCTTCTACATTAACAACAATGAAATAAAATTGGTCAATGAAATTAAGTTTCTGGGGATTATCTTGACACCTTTACTGTCCTTTGACAGACATACTAGGATGATGATGATTAAAGCTAATAGAATGATTAATGGGGTAATGAAATTGTTTGCTAAGACACATCTAAGAAATATACAAACACAGTTTAACCTATTCAATTCAATTGTATATAATTCAGTGAGCTACGCATCACCATTTTGGTGTATGGCCAACTATCAGAAACTGGAGATTATCCAGAACAAATTTATTCGAAGATTGTTTTGCTTGGAATATAAAATTCCGGGGAGTGCTTTAAGGTTAGAAGTAAGCAGATACAGTCCCACTGCATTATTTATCAAGAGAACTATGATGCTGTTAATGAAGATAAGAGATAGCGGAGATATTTCATTCAATCTGCTACAACAGTTATATAAGTATTCTGTACAGAAGAATTCTAAAAGGAATTGGATAGCTCAAATTTCAAGAGTGATCAATAGTTATGGTTTCTCAATTGCTCCATTTATCTTTTCGCCGAATCTAAGTGAAGATTTGTGTAGTCAGCTAACGCATAGCATTTTAGATATTCTATTATCACGTGACATAGAAGACAACCGTTCACGTTTAAAACCAAACTGGTATGGTTCACTATTGAACTATCCAAATATTAATAATTATATTCTATCGAATCTACCTTTTGTTATAAAACGGTTTTTTATTCAAATACGTCTAAATTCAGAAATATTAATGTTAAATAATAAATTCTACTCGTATGCTGATAATTTATGTCCTAGATGTAATATGGAATTTTCAAAGTATCACTTGTTTTGCCAATGTGAAAAGAGCTATGAGTTAAAAAGGAAATTTGATTTGTTAAGTTTAAGTGAGTGCAGATCGGTGGAAGAAATGTACTATATTTTCCATAGAGCAACAACTCGATTAATAGTTAATTTATACAACTATGTTAAAACTTTTGTAAATAATTAGAAGGAAAATATTATTGTAATAATACTATGTAATATGTTATATTATTTAAGTTTATGGTTCTCCCATTGTAACAGGCAATTGCCGTATTACAAATAAAGCGTAATTTGGATTGGATTGGATATATTTTGCTACAAATTTATATCTCAACAGATTCTGTAAGTCTACTGATTAAAATTCTGATAGCAGGAACCCATCAAAATTGTCATATAATAATAATTATTTTTATTGAAGAAACCTCATTGTAGTTTTCATTACTTTGATATTTTTTTAAAGGTATATTATTTGGTATAAATTATTTTATTTTTATCGAGTTATGTTTTTAAAAAATGTTTAATTTATATTTTTGCAGGGAAAGTCAAAAAGCTTCAGAATCATGGAGAAAATATTTAAAAACTGATAACAGTAAAATAGTAGGTATGTATATATTGCATTATTACAGTTATGTTAATATAATTTGTGACATTCAGAAGTCATAAGAGATTAATCATGTTTTCTTATATGGTCTTTTTTTTTCTCTTTGGATATAAATTTGGTTATATAGAATGTTTGGAAAGGGTATTTCAAAAATGAAACTGTGGGCTCAACAATTCAAATTATGTAAAAAATGTTTTATTGTTATTGGAGTCCAAATTCACTGTTAGAGATAGTAGGAATTGAAATGAGTGTGGTTTTTTGTACCTTTACAATGTAAAAAAGTTGCAAGAATTTTCTTTAAAAAAAATAAATATAAAAGTATAATAATATATATTAAAAGAGAAAATTTGAAGTTTATGAATTTTTTAATATTCTTAAACAATGGTTTTTGAAACAATTTGTAAAAATTCTAAATCCATTAATTGAAATATTTATTTTGTCAGATTTATAAATTAAATGGTGAATCTTTCTAATTCTTGAATTTAAAAATAAAAATATGTATTATAGTAAAATCTAATACTCTTATATTTTCATACATCTGTTTTAGAATTTTTTTTTTGCTTTTTTATACTATTTAATTTTAATAGTAAATCAGTAATCTTTCAAACTTTAAAATTACAATTTATTATTTATATATTTATATGAATTTTGTTGTATTTATTAATTTATAAAATATGCAACACTTTATTACTGTGATTAATTAATCAATTAATCATATATATATATATATATATATTGTTATGTGAAATCTAGGAATATTTCCCATTTTGTGAAATTGACAAAAATTTGTGTAATTTGTGAAATCACATGCTTCTTTAATGAATTTAACAGTTGTCCAAAATGCTGTGCTAGTGTCATTTTGCTAAGTATTAAGTAATCTTCAGGTAAGTAGACAATGCTAAAATAAACCTTTCACTTAACATTATCTAAGCCATATTCAATGAGTCATACAAATGTTGGTATCTTAGTGGAAAATGTAAAATGTTTAAAAAATAGGCAATTCAAAATTAGCCTATTTTATGAATGAAATAGTTCAGTTTCATTAACAAAATTTGCTGCTGATGTATCATTTTGCAAATTATGTAAATTTTTGCCCATTTCAAGAAATGCACATTTTTAGATTCAGTGCAACATATATATTATTTAAATTATAATTGTTTTCAAAATATATGTAATATTGATAATTTGTAAATTAAAGTATTAAATATTACATTTTAATAGATATATTTGTGGGACAATTGAAAAGTACATTAAAATGTTGTCATTGTGGACATACATCTGTTACATTTGACCCTTTTTGGGATTTATCCATACCAATATCAAAGGTAAACTATATAAACTTTTTAAACAAAACAATTTAGAAAATCACTAACTAAAACATTTGCAGTCTTACAGTTCAGTGAGATTATCTGAGTGCCTTAATCTTTTTACCAATGAAGAAATTTTAATTGGAGACGAAATGCCAGTAAGTATTATACACTTGATTTAATGACAGTTTTTTTAATGACATTTTAATTTGATAGAGCTATTCCATTTTATTATAAATACTAATATTTATGTTTAGAAAATACATTGTTTTTAATGGTCTTTGAGAAATCTGTCTTTGCATCTGTTTTCTGTTTTACACTAAAAATAATATGTTTGTTTGAAAATATCAGGACAAAGTGTTATTCTTGCTCATTTGAAATTTCAATACAATTAGAATTTTATAGAATGTAAATTGTACTACTTATGGCAAAGCTTTCAAACACTTCAACAGAAAAGGCCTATTGTATACCCCATAAGAAATTAAATTATTTGAATTTCTAGTTGGTAAAAATTGGCATACAAAATTGATCTTGCAATGGTAAGACAAATCTTTTAGTATGCAATTATTACTACACTCATTTACCAAAAATTATAAATTAAATAATTTTGGATTAATTAAATAAAATTAAAACTAAACAGTATATTTTTACAACTTATTTATTTTGTAGCTGTTCAGTTTCTCATTAGTCTACTGCAGTGGTGTCAAAACTATGACCTCTGGACCAAATGTAGCCCATGGTACATATTAATCCATCTTACAAACATATTTAACACACTACTTATAAATGATAGAGATAGATCTACTTTCGGTAGGTATATATGGAATATACAAAATATTTGTGACCTGACTACCTATGACTTATGCGCAATTTGGTCCATCAATCAAAATGTTTTGGTACCATTTGATAAACCTATATTGTAAAAAATATTGTATAGTATAGTAAACTATGCTATGAAAGTAACTTTTTTTTAACCCACACCCTTTTAAAAATTTGCATGTATGCCTGATTTCATTATTTATACTTTTAATAATAAAGTCAATAGTTCATAAAATTGTAGAGTAGAAAAGTTGAAAAGCTAAATGATATAAGTGCCAAAATATACAAAAACAGTTTTTTTCACATAAGTGATCAATGTTTCAAGGTCAATGCAGTGTTATATAATGTAAGTGCAAATGCTTTTCATTTTTGTTTTAATAAGCATCAATAGATGGAACTCTCAGTATATCCAAATGCTCTCTGCACACTAGTTAATCTCTGTGCACTTGTAAGATTTTTAAAAGTTGTTGTATTAAAAGTGAAATCATATCTTGAAGATGTTTACTAAAAAAATATCATTACACTTTTAACCACAATTATATCCTTCTGTAGTTTTCAAAGGCTAAAAGTTACCTAATACAATTGTTGGACTATTGTTGGACTCCTTTTTATTTGGAATCGATAGACTGAGTGACAAGAAGAAGAAAGATATTTTTTTTTATATTGGAATTTATAGATAAAGAGAACAGAGACTTTTTTCAATGCCATTTTAAGTGAATAATGTCTGTAGATTTAAATCTTTTTTCATTTTGTGCCAAGTATACTTAGATCAGTTCCAACTTTTGTCTTATTTTTGACTGTTTTCTAATGTATTTAGACAAAAATTCCTCTTTGAATAGTTGCCTTACATGTTTCTGAAGATCTTAATGATTATAGAAATAAATATTTACTCTATTTGTCATGAACAAACAGTTTTTCCTTTTCCCCCAAAAAGAACTTTTTGGCACAGATCATTTAGCTTTGCCAGTCTACAACTGTTTTATGATACTGCACCAAATATCCAGCAAACTTGGGACTGGAAGTGGTCTGGATTTCTGGATTTTTCAGTTTTTTGTCTACAGGCTAAATATGGTATATTTAAAATATAAAATAAACAATAGAAAGCAAAGAACTAAACTGTTTTAACACACTATGAGCCAACAGTCACACTAAAACTGACAATATGTGATGTACACACTATGGAAATCAAAACAAAGCAGTCACATGGTAAACTACTGTTGTACTGTAGCCTGAAAAATTTAAAACTAGTCAGTTTCAAAAAATAGCTGGTTTTCTTGTAATTACAGAGTTCTGGAATCCAGAGATTTGGTCTGGTACTATAGTAACTTTTACATATTACACTTTCTATTATGTTTCTGATACATTTCATGTTGTATCTATAATAGTGTAGCTATAATAGACTTGAATAATTTGATTTAATAATTGAAAAACAGATTAAAAATACTTATATATTCAAAAAATATTTCTGAAAGAACATCAAAGTTAAATTAATGAAATTAAGAAATAAGTTACCAAAGTAATCACTAATACTTAATCCTTTATTTTATTTTTAAGCAATAAAATTCTCTTAGAAAATTTTTATTTTTAATTCCATTTATTTATTTTTATTATTATTTTTTAATATTTTTGCTGGTCACAAAGGTTATATATATATATATTGCAACTTTTTGCAGGTTTGCAGTAGGTGTAAAGTAAAAAGAAAAAGTACTAAAAGTTTCACCATTCAGAAATTTCCAGAAATTTTGGTTTTACGTATCCTTTTAATTACATGATATTAAATTACTTAATGATTATCAAATTGTGCTATATAATTTTTCATTGGCTGGTATAATTTGAAGTAATGTAGATCATCATTTGATGATGATCATTTTTAAGTTATTTTTAAATAAGTTAATTTTATAAAAATTGAGAAGGAAATGGCTTAGATTAAAATTTTAAAAATATACAAATTGTAAAAATATAACAAATATTGATATTGTAAATTTCATTATCTATGTATCAAACTGGATTAAATATAATTGTGTCCTGTATTTTCTTGCTGTTCACAAGTGAATATATATGTATATGTGTGTGTGTGTATATATATATTAGGATTTCTCAAACGAGATCCTGGTTGTTTTTGTAACTCGGGAAATTCTTCTCATCCCAGGAAATCCCGCAAATTTCTTAAAAATTCACTTTTTTTCTTATTTTGTATTAAGGTTGAGGAAATTTTGCAAATAGAAAGTATAATAACTGATAAACTGTCAGAATACATTTGTATTTATTAATTTTAAACCTACTTATTAGTTTTTTTAATTTTTGTTTATTATGGCATGTCACAAATGGTCAATAATTAGTATGTAGCTTATTTGTGGCAGGACTCTGAAAATTCTTTACTTGTCAGAACCTGTAATATCTGGAACAATTGTGCTTATGCTGTCTTAATTTTTAACCATGCCTGGAAGATTTGATAACTGCATAACGCCAGGTTATGCAAATTGGGCAAGGATACAAATGAGTACGAAGTCTGCAAGTATGAAGTTTTTCTTCATAAACCTGATTATTAAAGCCAAATGAATTGCTGAATTATCGGGCTGTAAGCTTGATGCTGCTATTAAAGCAGCTGAGGTAGACAAAGCAAGAATACTAGAGAGCAAAAGAAGTACTACAATCTCAAAAACGAACTCAAAATCTTTCAGGCTACAAGTGAAAAAAACATATAAAATCTGTCTTCTCTTAAATGCATTAAAGATGATTCCACTAACATCAATTAAATCAGAAAGGGCATTCTCAGTTGCAGGACTTTTCATTACTAAAATAAGAATCAGATTGACTGATTGGAATATTGATCATCTTTGCTTTTTAAAATCTTATTATAAAATTTACAATAATATTTTGTATTATGTTTTATTTAAAAAACGAAAATTACCTTTTAAGTTAGAAGTTTGATCTAAGTTAATTTTTTTTTAATTTCCAACTCAATTCAAAGCATTTTGTTGTTGTTGTATGCAGTTTCCAGCAAACTTTAATAAATTTTTTCTATTTGTGAAAATTTCTACATAATTCAAAGGTAATATTTAATATATATCTTATATAGCATTATTAATATGACTAAAATATAAATTTTTGTCTATAATTTCGTATCTTCTATTATCAGGACTTATTTTACTGGCTTATTATGTATATCTTAAAAATAATTAATTCGATCCTGGGAAACAGTTCACTTTTATCCCAGAATCCCGAGACAAGCAAAAGACTGGGAAATGAGAAACCCTAATATATATGATCAATGCAGTAAACTTGCAAATTTGGTTCAAAGTAATGGTTTTACTTATGTGAGTTGTTATTAGTTTTCATGAACTTGGATATTTCTTTCACTACAGACTTATACTAGTGATAAGTTATAGTAGTTATCATTTATGTTTGCTGTTGGATGGTCAGAAGTTGTAGAAAAGCAATAAAAAAATGTCCTATGAAAAGATTGGAAATCCTATGGCTGAAGTAATAGATATGAGTGATGAAGATGTTGATGATTCTTTTGCTAATGATTCAGATGAAGAGTATATTGTATGTGAGGTTGGAAAAAGTTCAGAGGACAATAAATATATCCATCAAGTGTATTGCCAGAGCAATTTTTATTCAAAATGTATAAATTTTCTGATTTGTTTAAAATATATATTTATTGGAGTTAAAAAATATAGTTATATTTCTTAAGGCAGAATAAATCAAAATAAGAATAAAAGTTTTTCACATAAATTTTACCTTTATCTCCCTTGAAAACTGTTTTGAAAACATCATGCATTGGAATTTACTGTGTTAAAGTAGTAATGAATGATGATAAATTTTTTCTAGCAATCAATAGCATTGAGTTGAAATTTTGATGCTAAATGTATGAAATTGTTCCCCATGCCATCATCTATCAATGCCCTGGGTGTTTCAATATTAAACTATGAATTGTAAACAAACTAAGAGACTTCAAACATAAACTTGCAATGGAGTCATATATAACTCGCATGGCATCGGAGTCAGTTACCTATTGTGAGTTCTATTTGTCTCACATGGCAGTCAGTATATTAAGAACAGTCAGATTAAATGAATAAAAATAATATAAGAATATGATGATAAATATTGCTATTAGAGAGAGAAGTTAGATACAGATGTAATTACTGAAAATATTAACAATATGAATTTGAGATAATTTGGACATATATAATTCTATAGGATAAATGATGTGTGAGAGAAGTAGAAAATGAATATAATGACCCTATATAAAGGATAGAAAGAAAACATTTTTGGAAATATGTACAATAGTTTATTAAAGAGAAAATTCAAAAATCAGCAATTATTAACACAAAGATGTAATGCTTGAAGCCAAATCACCTGTGTTTATGAAATGACAAAATATCTTCAATGATAACGACATTACAATAAGTAAATGCACTTTAGAAAGACAAATAGTAGATAATAATTTATTATTATTACAGTAGAGCGTTGATTATCCGAAAGAATTCCAGTCGGCTTAAATTTTTGCCAATGCTGTGGCGCTGCAATCTTTGGCTATGTCTTGGGCTACTCAAATATTTTACGTTTTTGATTCTGAAGTATAATTTTTTATTGTTTTTATATTTTTCAATATATTTATTTTGTTTGTACAAAATAAAAAAATAATTTTTAACGATACAATAGTCTTCGTTAGGCTTAACATCGACAAAAATTCAACGCGAAGNTAATTCACAATTTCTTTATTTTGACTAAACTATAGGTAAAAACCAAATATAGCTGTAACTAAGTATTTTAATTTCCTACATCTGAATTTCTGTGACAGTGAATGATGTCCTTTGATGCTCATCATGAAATCTGAATTTGAATAATCCTATTGTTATGAATTTCTTTGAAGCATATTTGTGAAAAATTTGAAATTTATACCATTAAAACTGGAAGATAGAGAGCAACTCTGTTCCAACATCTGTTATCATTTGTTTCATTGGTGTTGTATGTATGATGATATAGGTTTTTATTTTAATGAACCATATTACAAAATTTCAGTGCTGTCTTCCAAGATTAATTTTCATGGTTAATTACAGTTTACTATCTTGTTTATTTATTTTCATTGTTGTAATATTTTAATATAAAATTTACAAGTATAATTACATTTTCATTGCTGTCTACTGTCTAAAGAAAATATAGTTCATATATGGTTTATAATAGAAAGTATTATATAAACTTATCTGTTGTGTACTGCTTACAAACGTAACCTTTAATCTTCTTACTAATAAACACTTAATAAATATTATAAACTCTAATGATCTTATCAAGCTAAAATCATTAATTAATTGATAGACTTTTTTGCAGTGTTTTAATGTTATTTGGGAAATTGGTTGGTGTTACTGGTATTTGGATGGACCAGGAATGAGTTAGCCTGATAGAGAAAACCTGATATTTGAATTACTGATATTTGAGTTGTTTTTTAGTTACACATTAGTAACTTATACATTATTCATCAGGTTGTAACAAGGTTAATTTAATGTTTAAATATAAAGCAATTTGGCTACGGATATTACTGTAACTTGTAGTGTATATGTACCTTTTAATTATTAATGCCTAGATGAATAATCCAGTAGTTTGGCATTATGAATATATTAGATCCAGATAACAGAATAAGGCTATACTTACCTAAAGAAAGAAAATGTGTTTCACGTTTATTTGAAATGTAAAATAAAATAACATTTTGTAGGAATATGTAAATATTTATTTCTTAGCAAAGATACATTCCTCTTTTATTGGAGAATTAGGACAAAATACTACTACTTGAAAATTACATTACTTAAGTGTCTACCTTTGCAATTAATACGTTTGTTTAGGAAATGATTATATAACTTTCTGCAATATGTCTCTAGGAATTTCTTAAATGCACTTGCAAATTCTTTCTTTTAGCTCATCATTCCCTTCAAAGGAAAACTTCCTGCTTCAAATAACCCCACAGTACACATCAGATCATGTGAGCAGGTGGGCCAATTGATGTTTCCAAAGTGAGAAATGATCTTTCCAGGAAACATTCTATTGAGAACTACCATGGATTCATGTGTGGTATCTGCTGTTGCTCTAAATTAATCTCATGCTAGAAATGTTTTTGACATTTATGTATCAAATTATATGCCTTTGTGTCTTTATCTTATGTTTAGTGCTTAATTTGTCTACAAGGACCTAATTTTATTACTAGGACTTACTATACTGGTGACTTTGTTCTGCAATGTAAGAAAACATATCAGAAAAAACAGTTGTGTGTTCAGGTGAAAAATAAAGACTGTTTTTTCTGATGTGTTTTCTTAAATTGCAGAACAAAGTCACCAGTATAATAAGTCCTAGTAATAAAATTAGGTCCTTGTAGACAAATTAAATGTTTTTGACATTGTTTTGTAGCACTCCAAATTCACTGTAACAGTATTGCCTTCTCCATCTTCAAAAAAAAAAAAAAAATATGGGCCAATAATGCCATTGGATGAAATGCCACACCATACAATCATTTTAGTACTATACCGAGGTCATTGGTGAAGTTTGTTGGATTGCTTTCAATCCAATAACAAAAGTTTTGTTTGTTCACATATCCCAACAAATGGAACTGGACATCATCTGACATTATCAGTATGTTTTCATCAATTTCCATTAATTCCAGAAACTCATTGCAAAACTGAAGTCTTTTCCTCTTGTCCCATTCACTAAGATGTTGGACAACCCATATTTTGTAAGGACGGTAATGTAGATCTTTGTGCAAACTTCTTCAAATGCTGCTCTCTGACACACTAAGAGCAAGTACTTGTTTCAGAGCAGATTTGCATGGACTGTGGGACAATGGTGTCCTTTACATGATTTGCATTTTCAGGTGTGTGAACTGAATGATGACATCCTGGAGGTTTGGTGTCCTTCACACTTCCTTCTTGATGCCTTTTGACACCCATAGTAACATAGTATTGCAACTAAGGTGCATCATGCCTACCAAACAGTAGTCAGAAACTGCATTGAGTTACTATGATTAACTCTGCCTTTATAAACATCTCTACTACCACAGTGTGATGTTGCATGGACCAGTGCTCCATCTTGACTGAATTGCAAAGCATAGGAAATGCAATGGTGGTTAGTATTACAGTGACATTCAGCATGCATGAAACAAAACTAATTTCAAAAACCATCAGGTGTTTCTGACAGATTCTGTAATTCACAATTTCTTTATTTTGACTAAACTATAGGTAAAAACCAAATATAGCTGTAACTAAGTATTTTAATTTCCTACATCTGAATTTCTGTGACAGTGAATGATGTCCTTTGATGCTCATCATGAAATCTGAATTTGAATAATCCTATTGTTATGAATTTCTTTGAAGCATATTTGTGAAAAATTTGAAATTTATACCATTAAAACTGGAAGATAGAGAGCAACTCTGTTCCAACATCTGTTATCATTTGTTTCATTGGTGTTGTATGTATGATGATATAGGTTTTTATTTTAATGAACCATATTACAAAATTTCAGTGCTGTCTTCCAAGATTAATTTTCATGGTTAATTACAGTTTACTATCTTGTTTATTTATTTTCATTGTTGTAATATTTTAATATAAAATTTACAAGTATAATTACATTTTCATTGCTGTCTACTGTCTAAAGAAAATATAGTTCATATATGGTTTATAATAGAAAGTATTATATAAACTTATCTGTTGTGTACTGCTTACAAACGTAACCTTTAATCTTCTTACTAATAAACACTTAATAAATATTATAAACTCTAATGATCTTATCAAGCTAAAATCATTAATTAATTGATAGACTTTTTTGCAGTGTTTTAATGTTATTTGGGAAATTGGTTGGTGTTACTGGTATTTGGATGGACCAGGAATGAGTTAGCCTGATAGAGAAAACCTGATATTTGAATTACTGATATTTGAGTTGTTTTTTAGTTACACATTAGTAACTTATACATTATTCATCAGGTTGTAACAAGGTTAATTTAATGTTTAAATATAAAGCAATTTGGCTACGGATATTACTGTAACTTGTAGTGTATATGTACCTTTTAATTATTAATGCCTAGATGAATAATCCAGTAGTTTGGCATTATGAATATATTAGATCCAGATAACAGAATAAGGCTATACTTACCTAAAGAAAGAAAATGTGATTCACGTTTATTTGAAATGTAAGATTATCAGCACAAAACCTTTCTCACTAATTTCTAGTCGTATTAACAGGAGTACAAACGTTTCGTCATTTGAAATGTATCTTATTTTTATTATGAAAGTAATCAAATCTTATAAATTTCATATAATTTTATTTATTTTTAATTGGAAGTATTTTTAATTCTAAATAAAAATTTTATTTGTAATTCACAGTAAAGAATTATTTCATATTTGAGGATAAAATATTATAACAATGGAAAAATAAATAATTATGTAAACTTATTGATAAATTAATTTTATTTTTTGAATTTTATAGTATGAAAATCTTTAAATTACAATGAAAAGTTGATTTAGTGTATCTTTTTAAATTTTGATAAATATATGTAAGAGCAATAATTACTAATTTATAAAAACATTTTTTCTTATATTAATTGCAATAATTTAATTTTTATTACTAGATCGCTGGAGAACATATAATTTATATGCAATATCTAATCATAGTGGCTCAACTTCTTCAGGTCATTATACAGCTTTTTGTAAAAATCCTTATTCAGGACAGTGGCAGGAATTTAACGATAGCAGGTATAATAAAATTTTATTTATTGTTTTACTTACACTAAATTTTAAAAAATGTTAACTGGGTATTTATTCACAATATTGCAAAATTGTATGTTTAAATTATAACTATCCATGTTCTAAGATAACTTGATATAAATAATTTTTGAAAATAAATGATTCTAGAATTATGAAATTAATAATCAATCAATCAATCAAACTTTATTTGCATATAAGGGAATAATCTTTGTTGCTGGGGGTTGTACATAAATTTAGTTAGAAATTTACTAATTATTGGAGCAATTAATAAGATAGCAAATTTATACAATTATTATACAAAAATTTCCTTGTCAACCTGTTATTGACTTTAATAATTATGAAATTAATAATTAAATTAAATTTACACTGGAATATATTTTAATTAGAATAATTTATATTAAATTGCATCTTATTAAATGAAAATTAAATTTTTAATTGATGTTTGGAGTGATTGGAGTCAATTATAAATTTCATCTTTCAAATATTTAGTCATTATGTAGTTTTGAGTAAATTAGATATTTATTTTATAAATTATCCTTAAATGAATTTTTTGCATATATTTCAAAAACTGTTAGATATTTTTTTGTGTGTATAGATTGAATTTTAATTGCAGTGAAAACATGTTAAACTGATAACTTTGGTTTAACAATAAAATTAAACAAATGAACTGATTTAATAATATCTTTAAGTTTACTAATATACAACTCTTGTCCATAAAGTTCCAAGATCCACTGATTTAATATCTTGACTTAGGTAAATGCTGTGTGGTTTGGAATGTTACATTCTAGTAACTGAACATTTCATGAGTTGTCTGTATCATTGACATTAGTTTGGTTGACCTCTGTTAGGCAGCATGGTGCAACAGAAAAATTCTCCTGACATGTCAGTGCTGCTTTATGCTGTGAGAAGAATGGATGTCCAGATTGAACAGCAAATTAACATCAAGTTCTGTGTGAAACTAGTAACACCAGCCACAGAGACATTGCAGCTTGTGTGATGCTAATGATGGTGAAGCTTATCTTGGGTGCAAGTAGTTGAGTGGTACATGTGATTCATGTTGGGTAGGATTTTAGTGGCGAATGATTCAAGACTAGATCGTTCTTTGAGTTCACAGAGTGAAGATAATATGGTTCTCATCACAGGCATAGTACTCGCTATTCAATCTGGATGTCCGTTCTTCTTGTAGCAAAAAGCTGCCACTGGTGTGTTATGAGAATTTTGTCATGCCTTGCAACCTAGCAGATGTCAAGCAAAATAATAATAATGATATAGGAGACTGATGAAATGCCCAGTTACTCAAACATAACATCCTGAACAATAGCATTTACCTAAGTTGAGATACTGAAATAGTCTCAGAACTTTATGGACAAGGGTTGTAAATATTGTACTGATTTAACTTTATTTTGACTAAACTATAGGTAAAAACCAAATATAGCTGTAACTAAGTATTTTAATTTCCTACATCTGAATTTCTGTGACAGTGAATGATGTCCTTTGATGCTCATCATGAAATCTGAATTTGAATAATCCTATTGTTATGAATTTCTTTGAAGCATATTTGTGAAAAATTTGAAATTTATACCATTAAAACTGGAAGATAGAGAGCAACTCTGTTCCAACATCTGTTATCATTTGTTTCATTGGTGTTGTATGTATGATGATATAGGTTTTTATTTTAATGAACCATATTACAAAATTTCAGTGCTGTCTTCCAAGATTAATTTTCATGGTTAATTACAGTTTACTATCTTGTTTATTTATTTTCATTGTTGTAATATTTTAATATAAAATTTACAAGTATAATTACATTTTCATTGCTGTCTACTGTCTAAAGAAAATATAGTTCATATATGGTTTATAATAGAAAGTATTATATAAACTTATCTGTTGTGTACTGCTTACAAACGTAACCTTTAATCTTCTTACTAATAAACACTTAATAAATATTATAAACTCTAATGATCTTATCAAGCTAAAATCATTAATTAATTGATAGACTTTTTTGCAGTGTTTTAATGTTATTTGGGAAATTGGTTGGTGTTACTGGTATTTGGATGGACCAGGAATGAGTTAGCCTGATAGAGAAAACCTGATATTTGAATTACTGATATTTGAGTTGTTTTTTAGTTACACATTAGTAACTTATACATTATTCATCAGGTTGTAACAAGGTTAATTTAATGTTTAAATATAAAGCAATTTGGCTACGGATATTACTGTAACTTGTAGTGTATATGTACCTTTTAATTATTAATGCCTAGATGAATAATCCAGTAGTTTGGCATTATGAATATATTAGATCCAGATAACAGAATAAGGCTATACTTACCTAAAGAAAGAAAATGTGATTCACGTTTATTTGAAATGTAAGATTATCAGCACAAAACCTTTCTCACTAATTTCTAGTCGTATTAACAGGAGTACAAACGTTTCGTCATTTGAAATGTATCTTATTTTTATTATGAAAGTAATCAAATCTTATAAATTTCATATAATTTTATTTATTTTTAATTGGAAGTATTTTTAATTCTAAATAAAAATTTTATTTGTAATTCACAGTAAAGAATTATTTCATATTTGAGGATAAAATATTATAACAATGGAAAAATAAATAATTATGTAAACTTATTGATAAATTAATTTTATTTTTTGAATTTTATAGTATGAAAATCTTTAAATTACAATGAAAAGTTGATTTAGTGTATCTTTTTAAATTTTGATAAATATATGTAAGAGCAATAATTACTAATTTATAAAAACATTTTTTCTTATATTAATTGCAATAATTTAATTTTTATTACTAGATCGCTGGAGAACATATAATTTATATGCAATATCTAATCATAGTGGCTCAACTTCTTCAGGTCATTATACAGCTTTTTGTAAAAATCCTTATTCAGGACAGTGGCAGGAATTTAACGATAGCAGGTATAATAAAATTTTATTTATTGTTTTACTTACACTAAATTTTAAAAAATGTTAACTGGGTATTTATTCACAATATTGCAAAATTGTATGTTTAAATTATAACTATCCATGTTCTAAGATAACTTGATATAAATAATTTTTGAAAATAAATGATTCTAGAATTATGAAATTAATAATCAATCAATCAATCAAACTTTATTTGCATATAAGGGAATAATCTTTGTTGCTGGGGGTTGTACATAAATTTAGTTAGAAATTTACTAATTATTGGAGCAATTAATAAGATAGCAAATTTATACAATTATTATACAAAAATTTCCTTGTCAACCTGTTATTGACTTTAATAATTATGAAATTAATAATTAAATTAAATTTACACTGGAATATATTTTAATTAGAATAATTTATATTAAATTGCATCTTATTAAATGAAAATTAAATTTTTAATTGATGTTTGGAGTGATTGGAGTCAATTATAAATTTCATCTTTCAAATATTTAGTCATTATGTAGTTTTGAGTAAATTAGATATTTATTTTATAAATTATCCTTAAATGAATTTTTTGCATATATTTCAAAAACTGTTAGATATTTTTTTGTGTGTATAGATTGAATTTTAATTGCAGTGAAAACATGTTAAACTGATAACTTTGGTTTAACAATAAAATTAAACAAATGAACTGATTTAATAATATCTTTAAGTTTACTAATATACAACTCTTGTCCATAAAGTTCCAAGATCCACTGATTTAATATCTTGACTTAGGTAAATGCTGTGTGGTTTGGAATGTTACATTCTAGTAAATGAACATTTCATGAGTTGCCTGTATCATTGACATTAGTTTGATTGACCTCTGTTAGGCAGCATGGTGCAACAGAAAAAGTCTCCTGACATGTCAGTGCTGCTTTATGCTGTGAGAAGAATGGATGTCCAGATTGAACAGCAAATTAACATCAAGTTCTGTGTGAAACTAGTAACACCAGCCACAGAGACATTGCAGCTTGTGTGATGCTAATGATGGTGAAGCTTATCTTGGGTGCAAGTAGTTGAGTGGTACATGTGATTCATGTTGGGTAGGATTTTAGTGGCGAATGATTCAAGACTAGATCGTTCTTTGAGTTCACAGAGTGAAGATAATATGGTTCTCATCACAGGCATAGTACTCGCTATTCAATCTGGATGTCCGTTCTTCTTGTAGCAAAAAGCTGCCACTGGTGTGTTATGAGAATTTTGTCATGCCTTGCAACCTAGCAGATGTCAAGCAAAATAATAATAATGATATAGGAGACTGATGAAATGCCCAGTTACTCAAACATAACATCCTGAACAATAGCATTTACCTAAGTTGAGATACTGAAATAGTCTCAGAACTTTATGGACAAGGGTTGTAAATATTGTACTGATTTAATAGTTCAATATCTCATTTGAACAAATATAATATGAAAGATTATATTAATACTAAAATTGAAACAAGTGAAATATGAAACTTTAATTCAAATATCAAAGGGAATTGCAATATCTCTGTTTGTATAGCACTGTATAGTAATAAGTAAAAATATTTGTTTCATTTTATATATATATATATATATATATTTCCTGTAAGATAAACACTTTGTTTATTGAGATATTAAATAACAAAAAAAATTTTTAATTTCACAGTCATCAAATTCCAAGGTAAAAGAAATCTGTTCTTTTTAATTTTTTTTTATATGAAAGATAGGCTATTATTATTATAACTAACTAAATACAGTAATATGTGTTTTCAATATTTATAATTTTATTTTTGTTTATTTTATCAAAATATTATGTATCAAAAGTTTTAGGTGTAAATTAGAACTATGAAATAATACTAAAAGAAGAAAAAATTAATCACCTAAAAATCATAAATGGTGAAAAAATTTTTACATAAAATAATTTACTATATATAATTGTATTTTTAAAAATTTTAAAGAAATATTCATAAGATGAATTAATTCCATCAAATTCTGTTTATATAATAACATGACATAAAATATATATTTTGTACAGAAATTAAAGAAATGACATTAAAATTTCAAAAATCTGTCTTATACTGTATAACTAAATTGAAATATTTTTGAGTAATAAGTATAAATCAGAGTTTTGACCTGCTCTATATATTTTTACAAGTTGAGTAAAAGGTCAAGAGGTACTCAAATATCATCAAGATACTTAATGTTAATTAAATCTAATCATTATTATTATGTATTAAACAAAAGGGTGTAGTTATACTATACAGTACATTGCCAGTATCATCTTGAATACAACTTTTCAGATGGAATGGGGACAGTGTGACTAATATAACTTGTGAAAAATTGTCTAATGGTGAAATATATTTTAAAACATCTTATGAAATGTATTTAACTTTTCAAACTTTTCATAAAATGCTTTCATGAGCTAGAATTAGGATATGCATTTGAAAGCATTCCATAAAATGATTTCAAATATATATCCTTATTTTTGTCATTTGCAGTATTACAGTGATTTTGATTATGATGGTATCTTTGCCCATTTTTCCCTCCTGTTTGGTTTCTCAGAATATGTGCAGGTTTAGAGGAATAATGGATTGAAGTCTATAGCAATTCTCCATCATGGTAACATTGCAAGTGATAAAAACAACAATGATTGAGATTAGCACATGAAAGTATCCTATGAAACATTTAATATGTTATAAATACAAAATAAATAAAGATATAAAGCAGATTCATCATTGAATTTTACAGATAACTTATCTGTAAGTTAGATTGGTCATATCATTTCCATACAAAATTTTTAAGTTTGTATTCAAGATAATAATTTTTAAGATGGTACTGGAATTGGCCAAAATACATAATAGGCACAGTACATTGATTGGTTTAGTACAGAGGTAAGCAACCCTTGCCATGTATATCAAATGTGGCATGCCAATGACATTTTCCAACATACAACTAGGGCTCAGCTTAAAAATAAACATTCGATGTCTTTGCCAAGTAGTATATTTTAACTTAATAAAATACAATGTTATTGAGTAGAATGATACTAAATAAAAATGCAATAAAGAAACAAACACTTTCAACTGTTTTGGTAATAACAAGTAATAAGAAAATGAAACAAACATCCTATTTCTGAGACATCTATCTCTATGACATATTAACTAACTTACAAATTTTACTATGTTTAGTTTTTGCCAGATAGCCAGATGTGAAATGGTTTCTTTACAATCATATTATATATTTTTTACTTTCTCAGCTGTTATGTATACATAACAAGGAAAAGTATTGGAATCATAATGACCAGCCATTTATGAATGACCATGCATTATGAATAATGCCCATATTAATCACTTAGTCCATAACATATATACTGCAATTAACACATACTGAAATTGACTATGTTCAACAATTGGTATGCTACAACCTTGAAATTCATGATTCAATCAAAGAAAAAGGATGCATGTGTTTTTGGACGAAGAGGGTCTTTGGAAATATCATCCTGTATATACCATTACATTACTACCAAGGCTGATAATGGTGAATGAAAGAAGCTGACTTTCTGGTCAGCTTCTTTCATTCACCATTTCTGGTCAGCAGAGCTGTGAGTTCCGTAAAAATCTACTAACTCTGACTTTTCCTTACCCTGCAACTCTGTTACCAAAAGAGACCCGGAAATTCTGATGTCATCATGTGACCTCAGAATAAAAGATTCAATAAATAGAGTTCTAATAAAGATAGAATGTAGAAACTTTTTATTCCAAAGCTAAAAGACTCCTCTAAGTAATGACACAATCAATATATAAATTCAATAATTTTTACTTTTCCGGCTGTTATATATAACAGAGGGAAAGTGTAGTGCTCAGTCAAAAAATGACCCCTCCCAAATTTTTACATTTTTGGACTCAGGACATCTTGAAATTTCGAGATATGCTAAAGATTTGAGATTTTTTTCTATATGTGTGGATGTTAGACTGTGTTTGTGGTGCATGATTTTGTTCACTCTGTTTGAAGCCTAATAATTTCTATGGTTTTTAAATCAGAGTCAGATGGTTTAACACAGGAGTTAGTTTTGATTGGTTCAATGTCACAACTTGGTGAATTTATTGACACTTGGCAAATAATTTCATCATCAACTTTTAATCCATATAGATACGCATTTCGGGCTTTTGCCCCTCTTCAGTCTGTTACATAGATAGGTTGTATCTTGTGGACATCTGTCAGGCTCCTTCCGCACTACGTCTTCCCACTCCCCTTCCCTTCCCTGCCAAATTGACGGCATCCTGCATGCCTCGCAATGTGCAACGACTCACTCCCAGACTGCCACACACAGCCTCGCCTGCATAAACATTCTATTTTAGTAGTTGTAACCAGTTTTTATGAATTTCTATTCTTAGATTCTTGTTAATATTATTTTTGTCTGTAGTAATTTCGTGGTTTTCCTTAAATTTTCTTTTGTACCAATTTTTTTCTTTGTGTACTATTATAACGTCGTTCTTATCTATTTTGCAGTTATGAGTTGTGCAATGTTTGTAACAAACAGAGTTGATTCTATTATATTTCAAATCTGCGATGTGTTCTTTTAATCTTGTTTCTAATCTTCGTTTTGTTTCTCCAATGTATGCTTTTGGTGGTTCACATGTGCAAGGTATTTTATAAACGACTTCAGTAGTGTTGTATTTATTTGGTTTATTTATGCCAGGTTTAGCCTTCCAGATTCTTTTTTGCAAGTTGTTCTAAGTTGGAGCTAGTTTTATATTTATTTTATTGCTTCGTGGCTTCTTTGAACATATAAATAAAAGTTTTGATAAAATAAATATAAAACTAGCTCCAACTTAGAACAACTTGCAAAAAAGAATCTGGAAGGCTAAACATGGCATAAATAAACAACCAGATAAATACAACACTACTGAAGTTGTTTGTAAAATACCTTGCACATATAAACCACCAAAAGCATACATTGGAGGAAAAAAACGAAGATTAGAAACAAGATTAAAAGAACACATTGCAAATTTGAAATATAATAGAATCAACTCTGTTTGTTACAAACATTGCACAACTCATAACTGCAAAATAGATAAGAACGACGTTATAATAGTACACAAAGAAAAAAATTGGTACAAAAGAAAATTTAAGGAAAACCACGAAATTACTACAGACAAAAATAATATTAACAAGAATCTAAGAATAGAAATTCATAAAAATTGGTTACAACTACTAAAATACATAGTACGATCCAAAAGTTCAGAGACTTAGCTTAAAATTGCTTGCCTTAAAAAGTTCATATTATCGATGCACAACCACCTTCAAAGTAATCACCTTGGGTAACGAAACACTTTTGCCAGCGCTCGAATAACTTCTGGAAGCACTGCTGGAAGCCATTTTTTGAAACCTCCTGTAAGGCTTTCTGCAATGCTGCTCTCACCTCATCTGATGATACAAAACGGCATCCCTGCAAATGCTTTTTCTTTAATGGAAACAAATAAAAATCACACGGGGCTAAGTCTGGGGAATAGGCGGGGTGTGGAAGCACATTAATTTGAATTTTAACGAGAAACTGTGTGACCATTTGGGACCAATGTGCAGGTGTGTCGTCATGCAGAAGGTACCAGTCTCCACTTCACCAGATCTGTAGCCGTTTACGACAAATGGATTTTGTCAAACGATGTAAAATGTCTAGATAATGCTCCTTGTTTACTGTTCTGCCTTCAGGAATAAATTCTGAATGAACAATTCTTTGAGAATCAAAAAACATCTCCATCATGACTTTCCCTTTGCTCCGTTCATCGTCTGTAATGGATTCTCAGCCCTCTTTAAAATGCCAATGCCATTTGTACACCTTTCACCATGGTAGAATCACTGTACATCTTTCTTTCTTAGCAATTTTATAATCTCCATAGGTGTTTACCTAAATGCTGACAAAATTTAATGATGCAGCGCTGTTCTTGAAACTCTATTTTTATTACATCGCAAAATAAAGGTAACTATCTCCATAAGAAAACAACAGTGCTCACAGTTTAATCATGTGACATGGGAGAAACCAACCTGAACACATAGGGGTGGTTTGATAGAATTCATTTCATATGCTGTAACTTCAAATACATGCTTTTGTTGTCATAGATTACTGCAGTCCCCAAACTTTTGGATCGTACTACGTAGAATGTTTATGCAGGCGAGGCTGTGTGCGGCACTCTGGGAGTGAGATGTTGCACGTTGTGAGGCATGCGGGGGATGCCGTCAAGTCGGCAGGAAGGGAAGGGGAGTGGGAAGACGTAGTGCAGAAGGTGCCTGACAGATGTCCACAAGATACAACCTATCTATGTAACAGACTGAAGAGGGGCAAAAGCCTGAAACGCGTATCTATATGGATTAAAAGTTGACGATGAAATTATTTGCCAAGTGTCAATAAATTCACCAAGTTGTGACATTGAACCAAACAAAACAAGAAGAAGAAGAAGAAGACACGGTCTCCACAAATAAATAAAACAGGAGTTAGTTATTAAGTGTCAAAGTGGTTGAGCTATGTCGTGTCCCCATACACATTCTAACATCTTGGGCGAGAACATCTTAACAGGTTTCACTGTACTTATTACAAAATGATAAAAAGCTTACTTTGAGGGTAGAGATGAGTTTTTTATTTTTTTTTAAATTTTGAACACTAATAACAAGTAAAATATTCATTAAGAGATATGACACATGACCCCTTTTATTGTCTTCACCCTGTCGACCTTTAATTAAGAACCAAACTTTAATAGTATTAATGCCCCTTTATACGCAAGCTACAATGCCAAATTTTGTTTCTTAAACTTTACTCATTCTGAGATATTGCTTAATATCTCAGAACAGAAAATAAAGAAATTAAACAAATTAGATGCCAACATAGACAAACGCACAAATTTTTCTCCTTTTATTGACTATTTTTGGGGATTCGGGGTCTCCAAACATGTAGATTTGCAAAAAACTTGCAGGGTCAAATTTGACACATTTCCAATACTTCCCATCTTATACCGTATACATAACAAGTTGGGAAGTAAAAAGGAGTGGAGTTGGCGAATTTTTTGATGACTCTGACTCCACAGCCCTGCTGGTCAGACAATTGTGTTGGTAAAAACAAAAAAACAATACATCATTGCCACATGTCTGGTGTTATTGGCCAATAATGTATACTTAGAAATAACACACAAATACCATGTAAAGAGTCACACATTTCTCAGTTGTAATCAAGACTTTGCTCTAATTGAAAAACGGAGAAAAAAATGCAAAGCCTACATGCTAAAGGATCATGTGAACATCATTAAAAGTGTAGGGACAAAAAACCCTTTTACCTGCATCATATTTCAGAAGTTCCATGACTTTAAATCAATTTCCCATGCATTTTTTTAATACAAAAGACCTGGGTATCTCAACTGCATCCCAAATTCGATTCTTATAAAATAACTTTGGTAAAGTTATGGTTGCTAAGAGTGGAGGTAAAGTAGCAAGATGGTGCAGTGGGGTTAATGTGCTGAAAGATGAATTAGCATTGATGATTTCAAAAATCTTCCACTTCCTCTTTCTTGCTCCCATTTTGGGATTCCTCAAAAGAAGAAACCCGACATTGGTAAAATGATACCATTTTTAAATCCCACAGCACAAACCTATTTCAAGGAGATGCTAGTAGAACCAGATAAATGTCTGCCAGGTTACTAATATTTAACCTATATAACTATTATTTGATATTTTCAAAATGATATTCTCACTTCTGTTAATCTTTCAAATTTGAAATTTTTAAATACATTTTAAACTTTTATTACACTAAATATTGTATTGTTTATATTTTCCTTTATTTATCATAACTATTTTACAATTAATAAAGATTGAAGTCCAACTCTAAGTACCAAAACTGTGGACTCAATGGTGGTGAAGTCAGGAAGCAGTCACCAGTAGATTATTGTCAGTTTTTAATGTTAAAATTGAGTTTGAACTTTTTTAAAATTATATTTAATAATTTAAATGTAAGTTTTTGGTATTCAAAACTGTTTTTCAGCTGTAGAAACATTCATTTTATGACTGCAATTGTTTTTGGTATTTACAACATTATGTACTGCACAATTTAAAATGTTATGACTCTAACCCTGTTTTAAACTTTTTTGTTTCCTTAATATTATACTTAAGTGTTTGAAATTAAGCACAGTGTTTTATTCAAGAGAGTAAATTGTTAAAATAATTTTTCTATCATCTGATTAAGGTTTGTTCACTGGAAAAAGTGTTTATCTATCTCTCCTGAAAAGTTTGTTTTTTGGAATTTACAACATTATGACATTGCAGGCTTTATATATGAATTTTTGATTATTTAAAAGGTTCTTTCAATACTTGAAAGATACTTCCAAGAATTTTCATCATAGATTTGGTGATTTTGACATACACACTTTAAAAGCTTAACTCCTGATATAGTATATAATGATAATGACTAGATTTATTTAACATTACATATCTTAACTAATTAAAGACATTTGATTAATATTTGATAAATATTAGTACATGAAGAAAATGACTAATATTTGCAATTTTAGTATATTTATATATTAGATATTAGACTTGTCATTATATCCACTTACATAATTATATCATAAAATAAATTTGGTATTCAAAAATTTTTTCTTTCATGGGATTCATGCAACTCCAATTTGGTCATAATCAAATTGGAGATGTATCAATATTAAGTTCAGAGTCTATAGAATTTTGTAAATTGAAAACTTATTGTATGCTACTAGTAATTATTTATTTTTATATTTTAGTATTCACAAGCATTTGAAGAACCAAATACTTTTGGGAAATATTTATTTCTTACTTGTTATTGTTGGAATCTTATGAATATGTTAGAATGTGTAAACATTGATTGTTTACTGCTAAATTTTACATTTTCTGTGAACAGCAGATGTATTTAATTACATAATTCCAGACTTAAAAGAGATAGAAAGCCATAAAACAAAATTTTTGTGTTATAATTTTTATTTTAACCAATATTTTAATATTTGAGTCAACTTTAAATAAGATGTAGTCTATCAAATTTTAAACAGACAAATGACAGCTATTGATTTATGAAATATATATCAATTTCTCATAGGTACAGGTAACCCCCGTATAACACGGTAGTTACGTTCGAAAAAATTGCCGTGTTATGCGAATCCGTGTTATACGAAACAAAGAACTAATACGAAAAGGAGGGTTAGGTTCCAAAAATTAAAAATCATGCTAGTATATTTTCATAATTAAGATAAATATCTTCATTAAAATTTTTTTAAGTGATACATATTAATATAAATTAAACAATGTTTTCTTCGTCATCACTAAAAACACTATTAATTAACCGAGAGCGTTTTCTTTTTGGCAAGTTATCCTTATCCTCTGAGCATTTTTCTGCATTATCTTCAGATCCATGCTTTACCTTTTGCAAAATGTATGTAATTTTAGATTGCTTGCTTCTAGTTAAAAGGTCTTCATAAATTTCCTTATATGGTGCTAAGCACTTACGAAGAATAAAGCAAGTATGGAATAAGGGAAAAACATTCGGCAACATCAGAAGCAGAAGTGTTGCGATCTGGCAACATTGAAACAAGTTTCGAGAAGGACCACGTGTATCGACAGAAGGCGAGAAAAGAAAATTTACATACATAAGTACTAATAGTTCACGAAAATAATAATTTTTGTGAACTATTATTAGTTAAGTATGTAAAAATTTTATTACATTTCCTGTTGTACGAGGGTTTTACCCAATTCTCGAACCGTGTCAGAGTGAATCCTTGCTATAAAAGTACCGTGTTATACGGGGGATGGTACCAATTCTCGAACCGTGTTAGAGCGAGTCCGTGCTATAGAAGTGCCGTGTTATACGGGGGTTACCTGTATTTGTATATGATAGTAATATTGGCAAATTTTGGGAAAAATTAAGACATTGGGAAATCTGAAAGAAATTTAAAATTTGGAATTAAAATAAGAATTACTTAATCAGAAAATTGTCTATCAAATGATGGGTAGTTATTAAACAATGGAAAATTGTTATTAATAAAAGTAGAAATTAAATTTACACTGATGTGTTTTAATTTTAGTCAATTAAAAAAATTTTTGTTTTACATATTAAAAAGTTTATATTAAATATATATGAAATTCAGTAGGCTAAATATAAATATGCCTTTTCAGTGTTTTTTTCATGTTATATTTAATATTTGATAATAGAGTATCTGGTATTAAAGCATTGATTTAATTATGGAGTTATGGAATAAAGTAAAAGGAAAAATTTGCAATATGTGTAGAAATTTTTAAGAAAGAAAACTTAAAAGATGATGGTCTCTTTTAATCATAATAATTATGGTAATTCTAAATTATTGTAAAAAATTATCATAACTGAAGATCATCATTAGTCTCAAACCTCTGTCCTTCTAGCCATGTTTTCAGTTCAGAAAAGAGGTGAAAGTCTTCACACATTAAAGGTGTGAAAACTTTCACCTTTCAGACTTCCACCCAGCTTAGAAATTTTTAAATACACAGTGTATAGCCCCGATTTAGTGCTGAGCGACTTCCATCTATTTCTCAAACTGAAAACATGGCTAGGAGGGCAGAAGTTTGAGATTAATGACGATCTTCAAAACAACATTAAGGCCAATCTCAAGTCACTGGTGGCAACATTCTATGAAGAGGGGATTGCAAAGTTTGTCCACAAATAGACAAATGCCTCAATCTTTACATTGATTATGTCAAAAAGTAACAATGTTTGTACTGTACCTAACTTTTGGTAAAAAACTCATTTTATTATTTACACTTGTCTTTGTTTTATGGACCATCAGAGGTTGAAAACTCCTTGTATATATATTATATTATGAACATATATAGGGATATCATAAAGTATTTTTTAACTATTATAATTAGTGATGTAACGAATATTCGGTTACTATTCGGTATTCGGTCTATTTTTCACTATTCGGCCGAATACCGAATATTTAATCACTATTCAGCCGAATACCGAATACCTAAAAACAGGAGTAAGAAATAACAAGAACACAGTAAATTAATCATTTTGGTGTTTAGATTTAATGTTATGGAGTTAGATGTTGTTTGTTTATATTTATTTATAACTTGTAACATGCACAAAATAAAAAAGAAAATAATATTAGTCACATGTATTCACAATTTATAATTACAAAGATCAGCACACGTACTGTACATGCCTATCGTTGGAGAATCCTCGCACATCTGAGGGTCTGACTCTGCCTATCCTTTTTAAGCGCTCGTCTTTGCTCTTTCCTTTCTCTTTCCTCTATCTCTCTAGTCCATGTATGCCTATGCATACATCATAATACACACTCACGATACTTTCGATTCGTCACTTTTCCATAGTAGTTTTTCCATTTTATAATTACATGACTCATAGAATGGTGATAACGGAGAAAAGAGTCGGTATATGTCACAGTTATGATTTCACAGATTCGAGACAGCTTGGTAGCCCGAACGGTCCCAGGCTTTCGCCCGTGCACGCTAAGTGACTTTCATTACAAGCATTTAGCTTTCCGAAGTCTATGACAAGAATTGTTTGGCATTGACGGCCGCAAATTTTATGCCAATAAGCTGCTTCGATTTGTTCGATTATGTTATCAACTCAATTTCATATTTATTTTCACATTTTCTCTTTGCGGTCCTTCTCTGTTCTTTTTCCGTTATTTACATGTTTAGGTCATTTCATTGTTATCCACATTTGATATCATCATTTATCACATACTGCCATGACGCTCTTGTCTGTCCGCTACAACTGTCAAGAATTAACGCGATTGGCGAAGCGTAGTGACAGCGGGCCAATAGAGAGCAGGATCCTTGCCATAATGCGGTTCGTGCGCCAGTTTTCGTACGTGCGTTAATCAAGCCGAATAGTTTGGCCGAATATTCAGTATTCAGCCTGAGGCCGAATATACTATTTGTTACAAAACTAATTATAATCTATTTGAAATTTCTGATACTTTTGCAAGAAATTTGAGATTATTAAAAAACAAAAAACATTATATGATGTAATGTTTGAATTTTCAAAGTTTTCATTTTGTTCTATTTTATTCAACTTTATTCTATCCTTGATTTTCTGTTTGACATTTTCCAGAACAGATGCTGGTTCAAACAAACCACATCAATGTTAATTCAAAAGTTTATTACTTTTGAATTAACATTGAGGTGGTTTGTTTAAATAAGAAAGGACATTTATGAGGACAAGCTAAAGAAATATTTCTTAATGTACACTCATGTCCAAAAATAAGCATAATTATCTAGTTTTTAGATAGAGCAAAAACTAAACAAATAAACAGTGGAAAATTTATATGAAAATTTCCAGACAAGAAAAATATTCAGGATGTAATTGTGAATGTTCCTTTAAAAAGCACAGGGTTTTTGCAAAATATACAGGCTTCATAAAGGCAGTAGCAGTAATTTAGATTAAATTTCTATTTTTTAATTGTTTTGTTACATAATACAATGTTTTGCTTGTATGTTGTTTCATGTTGTTTAATTAGTAATTTCTGAGACATAGGCCAAATTAATGGTTATGATTGTTTTTTTCAACTTTAGTGTATATGCTCAATTGTAAAAACAAAATCAAACATCACTCAAACCAGCAGCACAGTAAACTTTGGTTCTGACTGGTGTGTCAATCTCAAGCATCTTTGCTATGAAAAAAGAAAGACAATTAAGAGATGGAAGGTCAGTTAAAAAGAGATTTTATATGGAGAAAAGACAAGATGTGAAATGTAATGTGTTATGGCTATTAGAAGCACAATTCATCAATTTTTCTTTAGAAATGAACCTCCCACAATTAAATATGTTATTTATGAAGTAAACAATGTTTGTTTCTAATTTACCAAACATAAAAGTCAACTTTATATTATGTATTGAAGGAAATTGGATTTGCGTTTGATTCTTGAAACCAGAATCTTCAAAACTAAAAGAATCATATAAACTGATTGCATTGATATAAACTGATAATCATTAGTTGAGAACAGTTTGTCAATATTATCAAGAAAAGAATATTTACTGTCTGGATAAAACGTTCATTAACACTAGTCATATGGTTTCCAAATGTTGGAAAGACAGTATCATGAAACCTTATCAAGATACATTCATTATATTTCCTTGATTAAATTCCAGGATTTATTTTTAAAACATGTATCCTCTGGGGTTTATTATCTTGCAACAGGAGAGAAAAGGGTAAAAAATGAAAGACATACCTTAATTACTCTTACATTTTCCAAGCTATCAAAACCATTTATTGACTGTATTTATGAGTTACAGCTACATTTGAAATGATTAGTTTTCATAGTTAACCTGATTCAGCATCTTCCAATTCAGTTATTATATTGTCATTTGTGTCTGCTTTGATGATGATATATGATTCAAGATCTTGATTACTATCTTCTGGTTCATCTAGAGTTTTCCTAATTGCTCTTGGTTGGTACAATGATGATCACAATTTTCCCATGCTTAATATTTGACAATATTTATAATTNGGAAAATTTATATGAAAATTTCCAGACAAGAAAAATATTCAGGATGTAATTGTGAATGTTCCTTTAAAAAGCACAGGGTTTTTGCAAAATATACAGTCTTCATAAAGGCAGTAGCAGTAGTGTATTGTTTCTGTTATAGTTTAACCATTAAGAACAGTTTGTTGCTCTTTTACTGTATGATGATGATGCCACAAAGAGACTACATAAACAATTTTATGGAAAGAAGGATTATTAGAGGGCTAAAGACAGACAGATGTGTCCAGGATTATGAATGTTCCATAGAGCATCAAATCCACTCTTTAGACCAGATTTCAAAGAACAGCAGATGTTGGATAGCAACCTGAAAGTGGACATCGAAGAGTTATCACCTCTCAACAGAACTGCTATTTGGCATTAACAGTGAATGTAATAGAAGAATGACTGGTAGGAAGCTCTCTGCTTAGCTGTCTACAGCCACCAGTGTTAGTTTCATGACAAACTGATTAAGGAAGATTCAGGCAAATGATTTTTTTTCCCAGATGTCCAGTACATTGTTGATCCTTGTGCACAGAAGTGTTTGTTTAAGGTGGTTTCAAAAACAATGATTTTGGAATTTGAATGAATGGGGGCAATGTTCTGTTCACTGATAAATCCAGGTACAGTCTGTAGAATGATTTTCATTGGATTAGAATATGGATGAATGGGAAATTCGATACATCCCATAAACATTGTGGAAAGAGATCAGTTTGTAAGTGGGATATCATGGTCTGGGATAGTATTACATTTAATGGACACACTGAGACTCAAGTTTTTGCAAGGGATGCTATTTCTGCAAGAAGGTACAGATACAAGGCATAAGATTTTTTTGAGATGCTATGGTGCAGATTTCATTTTCATGGACAATAACATCAGTCACATAGGGATGCATTTGTCAATGACTTTCTTGACATTGAAGATATTGCTGGTCATTCTATGCAGTGAATATCTCCAGATCTAAATCCTATAGAACACATGTGGTACTGTAGGGAGACAAGTTACATCTCATCAGCTTCCACCAAGAACATTCCATTAGTTTCAATATGCTTATATTCAAGAATGGATTTTGATCCCAACAGAGTAGTAAACAGCATTATAACTAAATTAATTAAAATATCTATAACCGTGAGGCAGATAATAGTAAGGACTTATCACATCAATGGTAATGGGCACAAACACTCAGGAATCAAGGTAAAAACATTTAATAAAACAAACAGGGGGTGTACAATAAGATAATTACATAGAGACTATATTCCAATAAAAAATAGTCTCTCATCAGTTGAAATGCATTTTGGGTTTTTTGGTTTCCATACTTATGTAATTATCTTATTGTACACCCCTGTTTGTTTTATTAAATGTTTTTACTTTGATTCCTGAGTGTTTGTGCCCATTTTCATTGATGTGATAAGCCCTTATTATTATCTGTCTCACGGTTATAGATATTTTAATTAATTTAATTATACCTAGGACTAAAAGCAATTTCTGTAATAACATTATAACTAACATGAGCAATTGCTGTGCAGCATGTGTGCATGCAGGAGGNAATGATGATCACAATTTTCCCATGCTTAATATTTGACAATATTTATAATTTTATTTCAAAAACTGTTTCCCTGAACCTTGGAATAGAAAATGTTGTTCAACTCTAGCGATTTTAAGAAGAAGAATTTTAATTAAACCAGTGGCATACCATAGTGGGGGGCAGCAGGGGTGGCCCGCCCCGGGCAGCACTTTTTAGGGGGCGGAAAATTTCACAATAAATAATAATAATATCTTGTAAAAATTTGAAACATTCTAATCTATACTTGCATCGCACCTACGACAGTGCTATCGTCCAGGAATTGGATCGCCGTCCAGGTGAACTAGTAATTTTTTCATCCAAGGAAATCCTGCGAAACCTGTTGACCTTTTTGTTTTTTTTTTTGTATGATTCATTCGCGTTCATATACACCACTAATGTCCAATAGAACTATTTTAAACAGGTTGCTGCACTACCACCGAATGTTTCATTGCTTGTTCTATGACAAAACTGAATTTTGGTCTTTTAAATTGAATACCTAAATAAGGAGAGGCCAAAATTTTCCTCCACCCCGGGCGGCTGACACCCACGGTACGCCACTGAATTAAACTCTGTGCCTCACTCTAAACTAATTACTCTATACCAGGAGTGACAAATCCTTTTGAGCCCATGTGCTATATAGTAAGCATATTAGCTTTAAAGATGTTTATGCATGCCAAAGTTTTTGACCTCAAATAATGATATTTAAATAAATTATATGAATATGCTTTAATTAGAATTAATGTAAAAAAGCTGATTGAAAAAAGGATGATTGTGTGATAAACTGAAAGGATGATTGAAAAAGACATGATAAATTAAAATCATATGATATATTACTCGCCAGATGATTTCTTTTTTTGTGCCACCGGTTTGCCACCCCTGCCCAATACAGTGCAGTACTTTGGCATTTTCATATGCTTTTGAATCTGAGTTTATTTTTAACAGTATCTTTATTCCCTGGGGTTTATTTGAATTCTAGAGTTTAATCAAAGAAATATGGTGTATTAAAAAATTTAAGTGGTTAAGGAAAATCTACATACATGTAGGCAATGAAAATGGATTTGCATATGGAATTCCACTTTTTTTGTAAGTTATCAAATAACAGTTGTGATTATCATCAGGAAATGAACGATGCCATTGCTTCAAAGAATGGTTTGAAATATTTATTACACTTATCCTGTATAGTTCTTCTATTGTTATGAATAATGCAAAGTATCACTGCATTTCTCTGAGAATATCTGATAAAATACAAAGTTTATAACTGGTTAACTGAGAAAGGAATATTGTGGTACAACTGAAGCATAACCATTGGAAATAGCCAAAATAGAAAACCTGAAGTATTTGAGTTATTTTGCTGATGACATGGCTAAAGTAACAGGCCACACCATACTATGTTTATGACTATATCATGTAAGACTTAATCTAATTGAGTTGGCCTGAGTCAGGTCAAAGGTTACATCATAATAAAACTTTCAAGTTGGATGGTATTAGATTTTTATTTAAACAAGATATAAATATAGTCATCCAATCAATATGAGTCTCATTTGTCAAGCATGTAGAAAAAGAAAGACTTGGAAATTGGACTTTTCTTCTAAATACACTTTTTTGTTATGGTTTCACTGATTATTAATTTGGACACTTCAGGTTCTCTTGATTTTTATTGGAACTGAACTACTGTATTTACTTGCATATAAGACAACGTTTTTCTTATTTTTCACTGCTTCAAAACCCTAGGTTGTCCTATATGCATGAGCGAAGGATTCTTTAGGTTTTTGCAATAATTTTTGTGAACCATGTATTTTCATTTTTTACCAGATGCTCACCCTACGGTGTTTAAAAACAAAAGTATTTTATCTGGGTTGTTTGAATCGTTCTTGTGTATTGCAGGAGTAAAGATGAATAGCAATAGTTAAAGCAAAGCTTTTGAATTGAATTCCAAATTGAAATTGCAAAATCACACGGGAGCCTGAAATAAGTTTTAATCCATTCCCACTTGAAAACAGATAATTATTCAGAAATCAGAATTTTGAGAAACTCATAAGTGTGGATTCAACTGTTAAGAATTGGCAAAAAAGGTTCCCGATTACATGAACAAATTATGTTGTCAATTTTACAAGATTTTTGTTTAAAGATTAAAATGCCAGTAATTTTTGTGGGTCAAATGTGTGCATTTACATGCATTTGATATTTTATTTGTGATTAGATGAGATAAAATTAGAATTGTATTAATAAATCTAATTTTCTTTATTTTAATCTTTAAAATCGCACCTCGTCCTAAATGCGAGATCATCTTATACACGAGTATGTATGGTAGATTAGATGATATTTAATTAATTACTAATGATAAGGAAAATCTTTTATTTGATAAAGTATTATCAATTAATTAATCCTCATTTTATTTTATATTTGTTAAATATTATATTAACTTAAAATGAAAGGTAAAACTCTTCATATTATTTGTAAAATACAATTTCAGTAATAAAAATAATAAATAATTTAATGATTTATAAAATAGTTTAAAAAATCTTCAAAAGTAATGACAATCTAAGAACACTGTTGTTTTCTTACAATTATAACACAAAACAATACAATTATAGATAAGTTTACCAAGTATACAATAAAGTATACTTTGTAAACTTTATTGTATAAAATAGTTTTGTTGCTTATCTATGACAGCAGAGTGATTCAAGATCCAACATATCTACTCTATTCTAGAAAATACTACAGATATCTAATTACTAGAAAACTGCTTTGTGTATTCAGAAGTTGACCCTGAATGGTGACAGGTTCATACATTGAAAACAATAGGTGAGATATTGATAAAATGTCATATCAAAGAAAATGGGTTACTAACTTAAAATGACAGAATGAGTATTTTATATTTCAGGATACAATGCAAATGTTGAGTGTGTTTTTTCTGATGATAGTAGCACAATAAATTAATGAATACAATCTTTTATTCATTGAATCTGTTAAAAGTTTTTAATGGTACAATATAATTTTAAAGAAATGAGTTGTACAGAATTTTATAGGTATATTGTAAGTGCCATTATTATTACAAAAGATTAGTTTCTCTGAGGAATGTGGAATATTCAAAAATGTCATTTTTATTGATCTTACAATGAAAATATCCAATGATAAGCTTATTGCTTAGCTCTTATCGCTGAAAAGAGTTAACATACACTAAAGAACTGTACTCAGTTTTTACATGTATATATATCAATAATTAAAGTTATGATAAATACTTAGATTTATGGTGTAAATTACACCAGTATTTGCTAACAACAGTTTTATTTATGGAGAGAAAAGAGATGTTTTATATTTTCTTATAATGTCCCCATTTTGAGGTAAATATCCTTTGTTTTTTCATTTCCAGCTGTTATACATAACAGGAAAAGTTTGGCAATCAATCAAAGATGCCCTCAAGATTTTTAAATTTTTTGGACTCAAGACCTTGAAATGTCAAGAAATGCAAAAAAGTTGGGGGGTTTTTCCTGTATGTATGGATGCTGAGAGGGGACATGATTTTGTTTACCCACTTTGAAGCTTAATAACTCCTGTGTCTGTTATTGAAAATTTCTGAAATTTTGCAGAATAGTTTGCGTATTGGGGAAATAATATTTAGAAAGTTTCTGGAAAATTAGATCAGGAAAATGGTTTGGGAGATATAAAAGGGTAGAGGTCATATCTCTAAAATTTTCAGTTATGTAATTCTTTTACTCCTATAAATTTTTAGTTTACCAAATAAAATCTTGTAGGAGTAAAAACAAAATTATTTTTAATAACATTTCATAACAGATGACACCATGCAGTTTTAACTTTTGGCTTTTGGTTAGAGTCATAATGTTTTTTAAATTTAATATTTTTTAAATGGAAATTTTTATTATAATTCAACAAAATGACTTCTTTTAAGTTATTTTTATTACTTAAATTTTATATGGGATATAAAATTTAAGTAATAAAAATAACTTAAAAGAAGTCATTTTGTTGAATTATAATAAAAATTTCCATTATAACTGAAAATTATCGGACTTACTAATCATCCCCTTAACCTCATTTGAATACCAGGAAAGTCAAGCAAGAGTCCTTGTCAGCTTTTTAACTCTTGATATCTGGTCACATTATTCTCAGAGATTTGTTGAAAAGAGGATTGTCAATTTTAGTGTGTGTTAACTCTTTTCAGTGATAAGAGTTAAGCAATAGGCTTATCATTGGATATTTTCATAGTAAAATCAATTGGGAATTACTGTATTTACTATTAATTTAGTCTATATCTGAAAAGAGAATCATTCTCATCAAAGATTCACACTGGCCATGTTGCTACCCTGGACTTGTCACAGCCTCAGGTGGCTCTTAAAACATCATATATACTACAGATATTATGCAAATTAAAATCTTCTTTCGTTTTTGTTTTTTTAGGATAGGCATTATTATTACATATTAATGGTAATATACACACATCTAAAACTTAAGGACAGACATTTGTACATAAATGGAGAGAACTGTAGATGAATGCAGACAAATATAGCAAGAACTGGGCCATGTTCAGTAATGCAGAACATTTAAGTTAGAATTCTGAGTGGTATAGTGGGCAGAGCTAAAAATGTTCTGAGCATCATTGAACAATTATTTTTAGTTAGAAAACTAACTGGGCAACATTTGTCACAAACGAACTAGTTGAAAAGGATGAAGTAACCAATACAGTTATTCAAATGGAAGCTGCATTAGATTGTGATGAAATTAATGAAACAATTATTAATTGTAATCAACGAAATGGACCGTTATCGTTCATTAAAATGTATTCAGAATCTGTTATACCGACATATGATAATTTTGCATTTTGACATCATTTTAGATGAGTTAATGATTTAGAATGAGAGGATAATTTTGTGATTATTATAATAAAATATGTTCAGTCCAACACAAGCAGCCATCTTGCAAATTATATGAAATAAAAACAATGACGTCACTAGTAGAAATTATCATAGATAAAAGAAGCTGACTGAACTAGCTAGAATTCTAGTGGTGGGAGGAGTCAAGCAGTGGTTAGAAACGAGTTCAACTTTGCAGCATAACTAGACTTAGCAAGAATTCTGCATTACTGAACACTGCCCTGTATTACTTAATGTCTAACATGGTAATACTCAACAAATCAAAGCAATAAAAGTAACTCTTTGGTGAAAAAGATATATAAAACAGTTGGACATAGGTGAAGAATGGATGGAAAGTGCTTATCAATACCCAGGCAGAGAGATCTGTCCACCTTGAACTGNGGAACCTTAACTGAGGTCGAATAATACCTTACAGCTAGGCTTTCGCGTTATAAATTAAAAAGAATGTCCAGAAATAAAAGTTCAGACAGACATCTATTTGATTAACTGTTTAAAATTATTTAAAATAAATTAAGTTATATAGGAATGCCAGAAAGGTTGAAAAACATTCATTCCACATCTTATAAAAATCAAGGTAAACTAAAAAATCCTAAGGTTAAGAACGAAATGTTCTACAGTTTTCTAATTCAGTTTTAATAATAATGAATTAGAAGTATTTTAAGTAAATAGGCTACTAGTTAGTTACTCATCGACTGCAAATAAAACATCTTTGTAAAAACATAGAAAATTTATCCTAAATGTTAAAATAAAAATACTGTATTCAAAATCTCCTCTCCTTCTATGCATGATTTTGACCTTCGCACCTTTGATAAGCCTACACTTTCAAAAATTCAAGCAGTGTTTTGTATTGAATGGCTTCGTCTGTTATTTCCTACAGTTATTCTTTATTATTGATCTTTTATCTTTAAATTCATCACATGACTACAAAGATTTTCTTTTCCAAAATGATAATTTAACCTTTGATAAAACTTGTGTGTAATTCAAAAACAATTCGTTTTGAGTCTTTTCTTTGCTAACATTTCTTTCGTTCACCTGATCCTCTTAAAGCGTGATGTATTTACAGGAGCCAAGATGAAAATTTTTCTAGAGTTTTTGAAATATCCTGTATCTTTCGAAATACTGTGGAATCATCTGACTTACCAGATGATTGCATAGTATTTCGAAAAAAATAATTATTATTAATGCTCGAAATACAAATAAGTCGTACATATATAAAATTTTAACTCCACAATAATTGTATTTTTCAGACTTTTAGATATCGAAAGGGCACTGCTATTGAAAACCCGTTATTAGTAGTACCATTCTGTTCATGAAAAATATATTCATACATTAATACTACTCAACTGATATATCTTATTTTGTCCACGCTTAAGTTTTTAATTTGTCAAGCTAACAAGGGTTCTTTCTCGACTTTTTCGGCACTCGAACAAGAGGTTAAGAGAACTATAAAGAAGTCCGATAATTTTGAATTGTTATGGGATATAAAATTTAAGTAATAAAAATAACTTAAAAGAAGTCATTTTGTTGAATTATAATAAAAATTTCCATTATAACTGAAAATTATCGGACTTACTAATCATCCCCTTAACCTCATTTGAATACCAGGAAAGTCAAGCAAGAGTCCTTGTCAGCTTTTTTACTCTTGACATCTGGTCACATTATTCTCAGAGATTTGTTGAAAAGAGGATTGTCAATTTTAGTGTGTGTTAACTCTTTTCAGTGATAAGAGTTAAGCAATAGGCTTATCATTGGATATTTTCATAGTAAAATCAATTGGGAATTACTGTATTTACTATTAATTTAGTCTATATCTGAAAAGAGAATCATTCTCATCAAAGATTCACACTGGCCATGTTGCTACCCTGGACTTGTCACAGCCTCAGGTGGCTCTTAAAACATCATATATACTACAGATATTATGCAAATTAAAATCTTCTTTCGTTTTTGTTTTTTTAGGATAGGCATTATTATTACATATTAATGGTAATATACACACATCTAAAACTTAAGGACAGACATTTGTACATAAATGGAGAGAACTGTAGATGAATGCAGACAAATATAGCAAGAACTGGGCCATGTTCAGTAATGCAGAACATTTAAATTAGAATTCTGAGTGGTATAGTGGGCGGAGCTAAAAATGTTCTGAGCATCATTGAACAATTATTTTTAGTTAGAAAACTAACTGGGCAAAATGGTGAATGAAGTTAAAATTATGATTGCAACAATTGTCACAAACGAACTGGTTGAAAAGGATGAAGTAACCAATACAGTTATTCAAATGGAAGCTGCATTAGATTGTGATGAAATTAATGAAACAATTATTAATTGTAATCAACAAAATGGACCATTATCGTTCATTAAAATGTATTCAGAATCTGTTATACCGACGTATGATACTTTTGCATTTTGACGTCATTTTAGATGAGTTAATGATTTAGAATGAGAGGATAATTTTGTGATTATTATAATAAAATATGTTCAGTCCAACACAAGCAGCCATCTTGCAAATTATATGAAATAAAAACAATGACGTCACTAGTAGAAATTATCATAGATAAAAGAAGCTGACTGAACTAACTAGAATTCTAGTGGTGGGAGGAGTCAAGCAGTGGTTAGAAACGAGTTCAACTTCGCAGCATAACTAGACTTAGCAAGAATTCTGCATTACTGAACACTGCCCTGTATTACTTAATGTCTAACATGGTAATACTCAACAAATCAAAGCAATAAAAGTAACTCTTTGGTGAAAAAGATATATAAAACAGTTGGACATAGGTGAAGAATGGATGGAAAGTGCTTATCAATACCCAGGCAGAGAGATCTGTCAGTACGTAATATGCCCACCTTGAACTGTGATGCAGCACTCAAAACATCTTGCTTAGTGTAGGCTCATCACCAACTGGCTTGATGACTTTTTCTAGCTATCACTGCTAGGAATTATGTTCATCCTTAAATTTTGGACAACTGTATTTTATTTATCAAATATTAAATGAAACATTACAAGTTATTGCTTGGTTTCCAATTTGTTTTTTGACACCTAATGGAATTTAGTTGATTCTGCCTCAAATATTCCATTTATTTATTCCATTTCACTTGTTTATAATTGTATCTACAATGAACTACAAACAGAAATAAAACAAAAGAAATGTGGGAAAAATGGAAAGTTTGAGATAATACATTGATACATTTTAAACTATATATCAGTTATGTAGGATGACCAATCATCCCACTTTTGACACTTGGATCCTGCATCCTGAGAAAATCCTTCAAGATGTCTAAAAACTCTGTTTTATTTAGTTTAAAAATAAAAAATAGTGGCTATGAGCAATGCTAGTTTTGGTGTCAAATGCATCATAAAAACTCCACAGAATGGTATAAATTCGACAATCTGGCAACATGCAACAATTCTAATTTTGCTTATTCACACTGCCGTAAATCATCCATTGTTGTATTATACATGCCTTTGAAATTAAGAACATTGTTATTGTGGACCCATGATAGTCAGTCTTAGAGTCTACATTTAAGTGTTGAGTTTTATATTAAGCTAGTACTATTTCTTATTTATTTTTTTTAACATTGTGCATCCACATTTTGCAGTTCAGAAAATGAAGAGTGTTAATGATTGCAATATCAACAAGATCCAGACACCAACAAAAAAGAAAGTTAAAAATATGTATTACTTTAGTAGCAAATGGAAAAATATGTACAACTGGATTAGAGAGGTAGATAATAAAAACACAGCATACTGTTATAATATATGAAAAAAAGTTGAGATTGGTCATGGAAGAGAGTGGATAGAAAGCTCACATGGAGATTGAAAAGTCCAAAATGAAACAAGCAAGCATAGGTGTTCTCAGAGGGTAAAGATGGATGTCCTCAGGGGATGTCTCTGAGATTGAGTAAAAGATTCCACAAATTATAATTATAAAAGTGATTGAGAGAAGTAACCTTACACCCTCAGCCATGGATGCTTTGTCTATCTGTCTTTATATTGATGCAATACTGTATTCTATAATCTACTTGTGAAAAAAACCAAAATAAAAAAAAAATTAAAGTTTTTGATGTTATTATTTGTCCCCAAGCTTTCTGCCTGGAAAATTTTTTGCAAACTCAAGTACTTCTAAATCAATAAAAAATTTTCTTATCTCCCAAAAAGATACCATTGCTTAGCCCAAAATAACAGTTGCTAAATTACCCTTGGTATATCATACAAACTAATTAGCACTTCAATATTGTTCTCTTGATTACACTATCAAATTGAGTAAATTTATTTCCTGATTCAGAGGCTTAATTAGAATGTCTTAAGGATGAACAAAGGGAAAACTTTTGATAACAGATGTGTTGACCCCTTTAGTGTAGAGTTGATTCTGTTAATCTTACAAGTCATGTTTTCTGCAGTATATCAAGAGATCCATCAAATTAGAGTAACAAAAAAATGTTTCTCCTTAAATTCTTTAGTTTTAAAAATAGAATTTCAAATTGCCTTTATGATTTAAATAAAGGTTATAATGAAATTGCAGAAAACATGCAACAAAAGATTGTTGATATCTTAAAGTGTAAGTTTGTATTTGGTTATGTATCTGCATATTTGTCAATTGTAAATTTTGGTAAATCCATTTAATCTATAAACTTCTTATCAAAGCAAAAGAAAAGATTTTAGCTGCTAAATGATCTATTTAACCTTGTACATAATTCTACTAAGAAAGGATAAGATTTAATTACCTGTGATATTGAGACTTTCAAGCATTTAAAGATTCTTTTCATTTGTATAAAATAAATAGCCTTTTTAGATATGTGACTACAAGATGGCTATAATTGTTGTAAGGCATTGAAAAGATGTCAATGTTACCATAAAATCATATTTTCAAAGCATTGGAAGTGGAGAATGTCCTCTAATGTGAAAATTCTTTTTGATTGTAATTAACGAACACTATTCAACATTGTATAGAGCAATGTTTCTCAACCTCTAACGAATCATCGCCCCCTTCAACATAGTATCACCCCCTTCAATAAAACCATTACATAGTATCGCCCCCTTCACTTCAAAATTCTGATGCCGAGGGACAAGGCTAGCCTTGTCCCTCGGCATCGGAATTCGTACTGCATTGAATAGACTAGTGACTAGTATAATGTTATTTGTTTAATTATTGTATGATATAACGAATAAAATATCTAATTATTCTTAATATAATGTTTTATTACATCGGCCAGAAAATTGTTTTTCTCCCTCCAAAATATAAATTGTTACTAATTGCCCCATCAACATAGAAAAACGCCCACATAGGGGTGATATCGCTCTTGTTTAGAAACACTGGTCTAGAGAAATATTTAGCTGTTCAAATGCAATAAAATGTGATTTAGTGGTATTTCAGGACATGGAAAAGACATTTCCATAAAAAAAAAATTAGTACCAAACTTTCCACTTCAACAGTAATCCTTATGGTTACATATCAATCTAGAACAGCACTATCATAAGGATATACACTTCCTGGATATAGACATCTAGTTGAATAAATGAATGCATAATCATTGGTTTACAGGAAATCCACATATCTCCTTGCTTTCATACCATCATACTTGCACGATTCCTTTTCATATAAATTGGCCACCTTCAACTCCTTGGTCTATAGAGTGTACACAAAGCATATCAGATTTGCAGTAAAAAGAACAGGAATTTTACATCATCATAAAGTAGGCTGTCCAACATGGATTCAATAAGATCCATGTCAGACATGATGGTCAACAAATCAAGGAATTTGTTGAATATCATGCTGTGCATAGGCAGGACACTTCTCACATCCAGCCAACTCCAGAAACATATAAGGTGGTCACTTACAATGTAACATTAACTCCTTTATACAGAAAGAAAACCCCCAACTACACTATCTCACCTTCAAAAGCAGCTCCACCATATTTAATCTTTTTAGAAATGCCAAAGCCCACCAATCTGGCAACACTTGTCAGAGATATATTCCATCCCCTTCTGAACCATAGATCCAACAGAGTTAGAGTTTGTGGGAGCCATGTCAACATATTGCTACCTGCCCAAAGGAACACTGAGTGGACATATCTAAAAGCCTCATATCCATTACTTTTTTAGCATATACTGGAGACTGGGATGTGGAAGTCAATTTTAACCAGACCAGAATTCTTCACAGAATAGCAGACTGAACACTGCTCAGNAGTGGTATTTCAGGACATGGAAAAGACATTTCCATAAAAAAAAAATTAGTACCAAACTTTCCACTTCAACAGTAATCCTTATGGTTACATATCAACCTAGAACAGCACTATCATAAGGATATGCACTTCCTGGATATAGACATCTAGTTGAATAAATGAATGCATAATCATGGGTTTACAGGAAACCCACATATCTCCTTGTTTTCATACCATCACACTTGCACGATTCCTTTTCATATAAATTGGCCACCTTTAACTCCTTGGTCTGTAGAGTGTACACAAAGCATATCAGATTTGCAGTAAAAAGAACAAGAATTTTGCATCATCATAAAGCAGGCTGTCCAACATGGATTCAATAAGATCCATGTCAGACATGATGTTCAACAAATCAAGGAATTTGTTGAATATCATGCTGTGCATAGGCAGGGCACTTCTCACATCCAGCCAACTCCAGAAACATATAAGGTGGTCACTTACAATGTAACATTAACTCCTTTATACAGAAAGAAAACCCACAACTACACTATCAATCTGACCTTCAAAAGCAGCCCCACCATATTTAATCTTTTTAGAAATGCCAAAGCCCACCAATCTGGCAACACTTGTCAGAGATATATTCCATCCCCTTCTGAACCATAGATCCAACAGAGTTAGAGTTTGTGGGAGTCATGTCAACATATTGCTACCTGCCCAAAGGAACACTGAGTGGACATATCTAAAAGCCTCATATCCATTACTTTTTTAGCATATACTGGAGACTGGGATGTGGAAGTCAATTTTAACCAGACCAGAATTCTTCACAGAATAGCAGACTGAACACTGCTCAGATATTTTGAGTTGATAGAAATTTACAAGGAAGCTTTAAGAAAACAGGCCATTAACTATAAGGAAGTCCAAATTTGTGGAAAAATATATCCATCTAACATAAATCTTGCAATTCTTGCAGGATTATATGTAGAGTGTATCCATCTATCAGCAGCAGCAACGTAGAAGTTCCAAACCATTCAAAAATTGTGTGATTCCATATTATAATACTAGCCTGATGACATTTTTGTCCTTTAAAATTGGACAAAAATGTTTGCTTTTAAGTGATTGTTTGTTTTGCTGGTTTTTTGGTTATTGAGTTAGGATTTTATTGATAATGATCAGTAAAATTCTAAATATAATTGATATGATCAGTAAATTGTTGGTGTCTTTAGACCTAATAAATTGAAAATCAACTCAGCATCTTTTAAAACATTTAATAAAACATTTAACACCTTATAACGCTGAGAAATATTTATTAAAACACAAACGTTTTCAGACTAATGGAATAGGCCATCATCAGGTGACAGGCTATTGAACAACTTTGAAAATTGCGTTAAAACGGAACTTTTGAACATTACAAATTCAAAATTAAAACATAAAATAAATTAACCAATCACTATACAAATAACTATAATAAATAGATTGAAGCCATATTAATATAAATAATAAAATAAGGTGATATAAAACTAAAAACAAAAATAAACCTAAAAGATTAAATGCACAAAAGGATTAAATTCATAAAAATATATATATCAAAATGNATTATTAAAGTGTTACAGATTTACTGATTGTATTGAAATATTTAGGATACACATACAAAGGTTTACAGAATAAAACACAATTACCTGAGATTACAGTGATGGCTAGGATAACACAACTCGTGAGAAGACAGGTGAAAAAATGGAAGAAAAGTGGAACTAAAAGAATTTTAGCTCCCCCTTTATACACTTTTGAACAGTAAAACAACATGTGCTAGAATAAAAAGGGGGGTAACTTAAATATAAAATTAAGTAACCAATTAAGAGACGAAATTTTATAAAATTAATAAGGGAATACCTGTAGGGTGCAAAATAATTCCAATGAAATGTACAAAAAACATAGACCAGATAGGAGAAGTTAAAAAGATGTGCGTATTCCCTGTATCGTTCACTGAATGTTTGGTGTGTTGAACTCAGGGCTATGGAGTCGGAGTTGGGAGGAATTTCTGGCTAGAAGAGTTGGAGTTGGAAAAAATTTGTCAACTTCGACTCCTGCATTTTAAATTTACTTTAGTTTTTTATTTAAATTAAAGAAAATTTATTATATACTAGCTTTATCCGGCCATGCGTTGCTGTGGCTCAAAATGTATCTATTATAAATGTTTGACACTCCCCACGGTAGGGAAGTTCGAAAAATCCCTTCTTAGTGTACATTCTCTTGACGTACCCTATTAAAACGCAATCAAAAATGCAAAAAATCGCATCTAAAATAGAATAATAGAAGACCAGTTCTTCATGATAAGCCTTCATTTTGTTCCTCCCCCACGGGGGGAATTTTGACATCTATATAATATAAAAACATGATTGTATTCGAATGCAACGTTGTGTCAAAATTTCAAAGCAATAGGTTAAGAACTTTTGGAGATTTAAGATTTTGAACAAACGAACATTTACATTTTTATTTATATAGATTTATTAATTTTTTAAAATCGTTTTTTATTTTGTTATAATTCATTTATTTTAAATACAAAGTGCATCGATGCAGCTCGATTAAATGTTTGTACTGGATAATCAAAGGTTTTAGCAAGTCATTTTGATACAAAATGCATCAATTTAATTTATTAAATATGTAGTATTCTTTGTAGTATTTGTGTTTAGTAGTCAAATTATTTTGACCCAATTGAATTTGAATATTTTTGAATCATTCCTTTATTATCCATACTCTAAATAAGTAGTCTATTTTTCTGAATGAGCCAGACTAATTGATCAGAATACAGTTTTTCTTTTCTGAACAAGGGGTTGAAGTAGCTAGCTAGATCGCACACTTTTTAGTTGGACTAACTCTTCTGGAAGGGTGAAATTGAAGTGCAAATGCTGTCAAATATATGTAGATGTAGAATTTTATTGCCCCCTTTCTCCTCTTATTAAATATTTGTTAAAAATTAATTTTTTTATACAAATAAATATTAATGCAAGTTAAGTATTAAAAATACTAACTATAAAAGTATTTGGGTAAATGCCTCAGGCTCCTTTCAGAGTTCAGAGTAGGATGCCCCTCTAGGAGTGCCTTTGCCCCTATAAAATGACTTGGTATTTAATTTTTCAGGAGTCGGAGTCGAGTGTTTTTTACTGACTCCACAGCCCTGATTGGATGTTTAAGAAAGTTTATCAGAAAACAGAAATATTTTCCTTATGCTTATAATTTGTTTATTTGTTCTACTATATATTGTTAATTGGTTCTGTCATTCCTTAGCATAAAAAAATTTATGTAACAAAAAACAAAAATTACAAAACAATGTAGTTTACAATGTTTCATTTTCAATAATAATATTTTTCAACTTACATTTTTATGTTAATAAAAGAATAATACATATATACATTATTACTTTCTTATCTGATAAGGATATGTCTTGAATTGGCCTGATAAATAGTTGGACTTCTTATGCTAATTGTCATGTTTCCAACAGCAAATTTGAAATTGTGAACTATGTGAAGAGTTACTTCTATTCTATCAATTTTCTGTGAAGTATACACCAATGCAGGATATAAGCAGGAAATTACAAGAGTTTAATGCTTATTGAAGATTTTTTGTTGAGATAACCTTCAAGTGTTTAATCAGCTTTAATCAGTGTTCAAAAAACTAAGATTTTATATTGAAAACATATTTTTATTGAGCAGAATATATACTGTATGTATAGTGAAACTGCTTTTCTAAAAACTGATGTTTTCAACCTTAAGAGTGTTATTGTATTGTATTGTATTGTATTGTACAAACTGGATAATTTTTATTGAAAAGCAAAGACATCTACAATCATTTTAAGCTAGTCTAACCATAATGCTAGAACAGCAATGACTCTAACATGTCATACCTAGCAACTAAGAAAACACATTCAAGTTTGAAAACATCAGTTTCACTAATATACATATACGCGTATATACGTGTATATGTATATGTATATACGTATATATGTATATATATACGTTTTAATATTTAACTTGGCTGTTACAAGGTCTTTACTTGTCGTAATGGCAAATTTATATGAAAATGTTTGAAGTGGTGAAATCCAAAAAACATTTTTGCAATATATAAATGTCATCCTCTTGGATATCAAACTGTTTTGATTTGAATAGATGATAGTTGAGTAGGAATAAAAAATACAATCTGCAAATTGATATGCCCTAGTCAATATTTATTATAGTAGAGCCTTGATTAACCAAGACCCATTTAACCATTTCCATATTATCCAAGATGAATTGTAAAAGAATATTTTGTGAATAAAGATAAGAAAACATAGTTAAGTATTCATGATAAGTATTCCAGTTAATCCATAATTAACTATTCCAGATAAGATTCATTTCGTGAATTTTATCTGGGTTAAGTCAACTGACATATTTAATTTGATTGTCCAAATTGCCCGATCATATGGCCTAGTCATCAACATGTAAAAACTAAAGTCATGGCTCAGCAACTATGATTCATCTTAATGGGGCCAAAATTGACCTGGTTAACAAATTTAAATATCTTGGCTCAATATTATAAGAAAAAGAGACTGCTTCCACAGCAGAAACCAAAAGCCATATTGGCCAAGCAGCAACATTTGGCTGGCTCAACTGGTGCATATGGAAAAGGAAAAAAATCTCTTGGCAGAAAGATGCATCTATATAGGGTTCTAATTTTACTCATACTTCTCTATGGTGTTGAAATGTGGGCTGTGCTGAAATCAGATGAAAATAAACTAGAGACATTCCAGATGCACTGTTTGAGAAAAATGCTAGATGTAACTCTACAACAACATATATGCAATGAAAACATCAGAAAGTACTGTTTAAATCAGCCAACTATATCATCAACCATTCGGAAGCACAGACTACAATGATTTGGACACATCCATCTCAATTGTCATATAAACTACTTTGGATAGATAAACCTGATGACTGGAAGACAGAATGTAATGCACCCAAAAACACCTGGAAAAAAGTGATTGATATTAGACTTACAGTGCCAAAGACTAACTTTCTTGAAAGCAAAAACATCAACTTCTGATCTCCAACTAAACTATAGAGGAGCATTGTTAAAATTTCCTGTAAACCCATGGTGCCCATAGCAGCTTACTGGCTGCATAATCACGCATGTCCAGTGGCAAAGTTAATGGTATTTGATGATGAAGTGCAGTACTAAGAAGGAATTCTAAAAGTTTTTAAAACATTTTTTCTGATCTCTGATGACTTCTCATGGCAATATGAATTTTATAAAAGATAAAAGGAATTTTAATTATAGGTTTACATTTGCTTTAATTAATACAGTTATAAATAAATTTAAAAGTATTTTATTATATAATTTAAAAGTCATTATGCTCATTAAATAGGTCAAACCTAAAAATAGAATACATTATCCATATTAATATAATCCAAATCCATTTTATTTAATACTTTATTAAATACTCAGTGTTGTTCAAGTTTTTGATTATCTGTTATACTTTTAGTCCACATTACTTTGGATAATCACAACTATAATGTATTTTGTTACCGTATGGTTAATGCTTTCACTTTAGCTTCAAAACATAGCGGAATCTCGATTGAAGGATATAGTGCGCGGAAATCCATTACTGTGATATAAGTAGATAAATATAAGATCACTGAACATCCTACTTATATCACGGTAATGGATTTCCGCACACTGTATCCTTCAATCGAGATTCCGCCATGTTTTTGCGGAGTCAGAGACTTACTTTTCAAAACATAGTGTGTAGAAGCAACTTTATTTATCAGAAGGAAATGTATGATTGTGTTTACGGTTGTAATTAATATTTGTTAACAAATATACAAGAGCTGTCCATTAGGTGTACTGGTACAGTTTAAGGAGGGAGAGAATTGTAAAAATCACATCATTCCATGTGGTGAGGAGGGAGAGGCTTGAGGCATTGTGTATGTGGACTTTTTAGTATTATTAATGACATACAAATTTGTTTTTATACACCTACTTATAAGATATGAATAAACTATCAGAAAATATTTGCAGAACTTTTTAAAGTCATTTCTTCAATTTCAAGGTGTCCATGAACTATTGTATATGTAATTAAAGGTTAAATAGATGCACTTTTGGCAAACCAAAAGTACTGTACATCTATTGTACACAGCAGAGTATAATAGACCAAAAGTGGCTGAAAAATGGTACAATTAATTAATGGATAGTCTCAAGAATGGAGACAAAATGGAATTCCTAAATCTTTAAACAAACTTATATAAAAAATATAGATTTCAATAAGTAAAAATAATGACTTGTTTAAGAAATATCTATTTCAATCTCTCTCATGAACAATTGAACAATATTGATATAGATTATTGAAATGACTGTTGTACAGTATATATGACAATGTCAAGATCATTGAATGTATTAATTGTTTGTAGCCAACAAATAAATGTTGTTTCTTAATTATGCATAACAATAAGTCATTAGATTTTCTTAAAACATAACAAGAAATAGAACTTATAAAAATGTCTATGAAATTTAACAAAATAAAATTTTAGAATATTTTGTTTTACAGTAGAAGTGGGAAAACTTTTTCTCTGTGGCCCACAAAGAACAAAGCTGTTAACTTTGAAGGCTGCATTGGAAAAACTATTGAAAACAATTATATATATATATTGTATATTGCATGTATGTACAATGGTACCTCAGGTTACGAACGCCCCAGCATACGAAATTTTCAGGATACGACATGAAATTCGAACATATTTTTGCTCCACGATACGAACAAAAACTCACCATACGACGTTACATTAGTTCGCATTTTTCNTATAACTTTCTTTCTGTTTGTTTTATTTTTAAAACTAAAATATGTATTTTGAAAAATTTTGGTTCATAAATAATAATGTGACAGATTAATTTAAAGAAAGTGAGTCCATTTTTTTTTCTATTCTGGTCAATAATAATAATAATCAGTAATTGCTACTTCTCCACCACTGCTTTACAGTGAAAAACAGTTTGTATTAAAAAAAAATTATAAGCTTATTTTAAAATTAAATTTTAAACTTAAGATAAGTTTATTTACTTTGTTTTATTTATAAAACTACTTTATTAAATTACAATTCCTTGAATCAGTTTATTTTATTATTAAGTGATATGCCAGTCAAAAATGGCAGAAAATAATTAATAGTTTATATTAAATTATTAATTTGATCTTTGTTTGACTTATATATGAGTATAATAAAGTATTAATTCAAAGGATTACTTGAGAAGATTAGGCTGGATTAAATAATTCAACCCAGTATGCATTTTATCTCAGTCTTACTGAGTATCAGAATAAAAAATTCAGTTTTATAATTTATTTTAACTTTTCTTGTTTTGTTGAATTACCATATATTCTTAAATTCTTCATTGATTGAAACTGTTAATAGAATAAAGTAAAAATAAGAGATAAGAAATTGAAGTATTTTCATTTTATAAAATTTATCTGGTTAAAGTGGAAATCTTTAAAATATAAGAAATTAAAAAAAAAATACTTAATTGCTCTATTGTAGTGCTCATAGGACAAAGAGTTTTAAAAAAATAATAAAAAGTCTGTTTAATAAAAATTTATTACATATATATGTATTATTAATATTTTAAAAGTGAATGATAATATATTTTGATTGCTTTAATTTATTTTTAAAATTATTTTAAATTCAAATGTCCAAAACTTTTAGAAACTTTCTTTACTACAAACTTCCAATCAAGGAATTTGTAGTATCTCTAAATGTATTTCTGTGGTCTTGTAAGAATAGTATTAATCTATAAATATCACCACAAACTGTTTATTTAATGTAAACCTTTTTAAAATTTGGAATTTGTATTCCAAAGAATTTTTTAGTTTAAAAATAGTAAATTAGAAAGGTACTTCCTGTTTAAATAAAAATTTTATTTTATTTTTTCAGAGTATCCAAAAATATTACAACAAATGACTTAGTTACAGCAGAAGCTTATATATTGTTTTATGAAATCTCAGGAAGATCTTCAAGACTGTGAACAATGATAATTGTTTTGTTTTTAGAAGAAAAAATATTTAAAAGTCATAAAATTAATATATAATTTGTTATGTTTTAAAAATTTTATTAATGACAAATGATTTATAATTGTGATATATAAATATTTAATAACAATACAACAAAAACGTCAAGTAACGAATGAGTGAATAATCAAAATTATTTTAAAATTTACATGAAAAAACTCTTATTATACAATAATATGAAATATTTTTAATAAATGTGTTATTTATATTTATTGTTAAGCAGTTTATTGTAAAAGTTTATAATTTAAACTAGCAAATATTTTTATTTAATACAGTTTTTCTTTATTATTTTTTTTTTTACCCTTAAATTTTCTATTATATTTAAAGGCCAAGTTTTAAAAAATGAAAGATATATTCTGAATTAAATCTGATGGATTAACAAAATATGAGAGTTCAAACATGACATGATGGTACATAAGTTACAGCAAAAGAGCTTAATCAGGCTGCAATTTGAAAAAATTGTAGACATATAAATTCCCACTGTCATCAATCTGTCTGTCTGTCTTTCCTTAATCTTGAGAGCAGTGTTAGATAAATGAAATTCAAGATCAGATCTTGAAAGCTTAGGTGCAGAAAACCCTGATTAACATGAACTTCCGATGCAACCAGGAAGTCACATTATTTCAATTCAAAAATTTTCCCGAAAGGAGTTAGATGACTGACATGACTCCATTGCTAACAGAAAAGTGTGATGTACAGGATACAGGACACTACAGTACTAATTTGAGGTGGATAATGTTTATGAGTAATGTTTTGTTGTGATGATATCGCAATAAAACATTACTCATTTTGTGATATAAATTATTTTTCTTAAACTTAATATTTATTTGATTTGATTTATATTTTTATTACTTCAAATCCGAATCATTCAATTAATTAGAAAAACAAGGGCATTTATTTGTTTGGATAGCTACTATCAATTTATAAATGTTTTAATAAAATTTCCAATGATTTTTTTACATACTATCTATCAGTAAATATTCTACTGTTAGTTGATTTATAATAATTAGAATGAAAAGAACTGAAATTCAGTCTGTTCCTACATTTACAGAAGGTAAAACACAGTTATGAACCAATAACCAACTAAAAACAAAAAATAATGTTTTGCTTCTTAACCTTTGTCTTCAAATGTTCTAATTTCAGCATTTGTCTTTCTTTCTTTTTTTTTTAAATGCATCTCCTGCCATCCCTCATAAGTTAAAAAAATCTTTTTAAAGAATTGGTTTTGGAAGAAAGAATATTTTTTAACAGATGTACAGTACATTCACTAATAAAAAAAAAAAAAAACACGAAACAAAATGTAGAAACCTTTAGTAGACACTTTAAAATATGATGACTATATCATTGGTGGCATGTTATACTATGGTCAAAAAGAGCAATTGCCTGGGGCATCCACTAACAGGGAGCCCCAAACCAATCCTTTATAAACTCATTACTGTAGTAAGAATATCGAAATTTAAATTTGGGCCATACCTAGATTGGCAGTTGGCACAAACATAGGGTGCACTGGCACAGCACAGAGGTTGCATTAAAAAACAAATGAGGATAGGGGGAACTGTACACAGGGCCCCCTAATTCAAATTTTCTTGGGGCCCCATGAAGCTATAATGTGTCACTGTATGTGATTGAATAGAATCTGTTGTTTGCTTTTAAAAATCTTTGATATTTAAGTTAAAATATTTGAAGGAACTGTTTCTTTGTGTGTATATAAATATATTTTCTTGTAGAATTCAATAATAATTCATAAAAGTACAGATATTTTAAAATTCCAGTTACTTTACTAATTAATTATAAAGATGTATATATACTGATGAATACAAGGACATTATTTGATGATGTATTTATAACCAGACATATATTTTAACACAACATAATTTTTGAAAAAGAAGGAAAGATATAAATAAAATACAAAATTAGTAATGAGAAAGTAGAAATATTTTAAATATGAAGCAATATTATCATCATTCTTTAATAATAAAATATGTTTTAGCATAATAGGTGATTTCTGTAGTGAGAGTTTTTCTTAAATTTGAATAATTTAATCAGTTTAAATTTTGTTATGTAAATAATAAAAGCAGTTAAAGAATATATTAAAAAAGTTGTATGTATAGTGAATGTATTGTTGTTTTTCAGCACAAGAATCTCTGCCAGATATTAATAAGATTATATATATATAGAGAGAGACATTCAAACAGAATTTTATAAGAAAGTTTTAAAATTATAAAAAGTAAAGTGTATTTATTAATAAAAAAAAAAAAGAACAGTTTCCATTTCATTAAATTTTTCTGTTTTATTAATAAATACACTTTAAAGTACTTTCTTTTATAATTTACACAAGTCACTCTGCCCATTCTATATTCAAATTTCATAACCAATATATTATTATAAAATTTTAAATATGTGTGTTTATTATCAAGTTGTTATCATATGTTAAATTTCAAAAATGTAATTATTATAGTTCTTTATTTATCATAGATATAGGGGTTTGAATAAATGCTGATTTCATGTATTATCTATCAAATGTACAGTACAGTACATGAGTCATTTACCACAATGAAACAAAATAATTTTTAAAAAATTGTTTACCTTTATTGACATAATAAAGACAACTATTTTAAAATATATCAATAGTTGTACTAGTTAGATAAAATATATTCAAATGTGTGTCAGTATTAACTTGTATCTTATTCTAAGTATTAAACTACAGTATATTATTTTTGCAAATGAAAAACAAAATAACATGATAAAAATTCATATTATTAATTTAACTAAATCTAAAATTAAAATGCTCATATTTTGTATTAGGAAAAACAATTTATTGTCAAAGATATCATATGGCAATTATGAAAAAGAAGGGAACACATTTCACATGTGGTGTTACTAATGCATGTCAAAAGTTGAACCTGATAATAACCAGGATTTTTCTGAATGGGAGGAGTTCAAAGACTTAAATATCAGGTTTGAAGAAAGCACAATGTACAAATCAACTGCAACATTTAATTATTTATAACATATCAATAGTTCGTGATATTGTATGTTGATATATATCAACATAAATATAAGAATTAAATAATTTGTAATATTTACAGGAAAAGATTAATTGGAAATAAAATATATTTTTGTAATGTTCTGAGCTGTTAAATTATTGTCTGTCTTATTTCCCTATGAACATTGTTATTCTGTGATTGAAATTGCAAATAATTTTTAGATCCATTTTGAGAGATTCAAAATTATTAATACAAAGTAAAAAGAAAATTATTATTAAATTACAAAAATATATAAAAACAAAATAATAGAAAACTTTTGTATTCATCTGATTGCATTACTTAATTAATTTAATAATATACTTTGTAAATAAACTGAAATGAAATATTAAAACAGTAAAAATTTTGAACAAAAAATATGTTGTTGGATTATTGTTTGTGCTGATTAAATTTTACTAATAAATATATTGATAGTACAGATTTAGGAATTTTGATTTCTATATTTTGAACGAGAAAAAAAGTGAAAATATTTTAACAAATTCATATATATTTTAAAAGTATGTTTGTAAATACATTGTTTTCATCACTTGCAATATGTTGATAACGCGTAATTTAGTTCATTAATAGTACATATCGGTTATTAAAGTTTAAGTAAATCATAAATTACAATGATATGAGATTTGCAATGAACCAAAGTATACTTAATACGTCACTTACAGTAATATTGTTATGTCATCCAACTTGTGACGTCACGTACTAAATTTAACTTTCAAGTCAGCTTATTGCCTTTCTAAATAAAAATGTTTCGTGAACTTCCAGAAAGGTGCTTAAGTACGAATTACACGATTTACGAAGTCAAAAGTTAATTCGTTTAAACATTTTGTTTTGTCAATTCTCTTGAATTGTTATCCAATTCTAAAGAATGTGAACTTTGAACAAGATAGAACACTACCCTTCAGTTTGAAGACACTGACATTGACTGGCTTTTATATAACGTTTCAAAATTGTTTAGAGTTTTGCAATTTCGCTAAAAACAACTGTGAAATATCTTATTTTGTTTCTAACCGAAATTTCAACATACTAATATGTTAAATACACGTATTCATCCATTAAAAAGTCAATGTAATTAAAATAATTTAATTTTGTTTTATTCGAGGTTACTAAATAGCAAGTTTGTATGTATGTAGCTATCTGCGTATTGTTCCTTTCGTTATGGTAGACGAGCAAGTATAGCTGTCTGGACTTTTTAGGTTAGCATTCAAATTTTTTATTTCTGGTTAAACAAATTAACTACTTTTCTTTATTAATAATCAAAAGCAGGCAAACAATATTTGTCTCGATTAGCAATTAGGCCTACTGCATAACTTAAATGAAAATTATTATTTTTTAAATATACGCCTATATTATCTAAAGTGAACCATAACTGTTGGTCATAAATGAGTAGGCCTAAGCGTATTCTATAACTAAAACTAAACATTTCAATAAACGTAGATCATAATTCCTGTAGGAAAGGAGTTAAAACGAATTTCGTTTTCGTGCCTGGAAAAAATAATTGCAAAATCAACGCATTGCCATGAACGTGCAGAACGCCACAAAATGAAGACTGTATTCTCAATTCAGTAAATAAATGCTCCCATATTAGCTCAAGAACACTTACTCATAAACATGAACTTTCTCAAACATCTGTCATGTGAACTTTTGCATGGAAATCATTTTCATCCCTACTATTTTTAACGTGTTTAAGTTATGACACTTGACGATTTTCGTCGTAGATTGGAATATTGCCAGTGGATTTTGCAGAAATGCGCGGAAAACCCTCTATTTCTTTCTAATGTTTTCTACACTGATAAAACAATGTTTATAAGAAATAGAAGAAACGAGATATTCAATTTTCATAACCAGCACAGTTGTGCTGAGAACAACACAAAGCTTTTCCATCTCGACACTAACATCAATTCTCGATTCATTATTAGAAAGGAACCATCGGAGACCGATTAATTGGCCATTATGCGTGGCCAAACAGGAGAATCATATAGACCATTCTTTCACGAATTTGATAGAAAATCTTTTTTCTGAATTGTTAGAAGACATTTCTTTAACATCAAGAACAACCATGTAGTTCATGAACGATGGAACACCTCTTCATTTGAATATGGAAACGCCCTATTTAGATGTTACTAACGCGAAGAAAACCCGAAAAAATCCACGTGGCCAGCCAGGCGCGAAGTGTTCAGTGGTTTTATCCACGGCCACTGATTGGCGTATGCAACGCGAAAAATCAGCCTGGAAATTTAGAGCGAGTATGACAATCAATGTTAAGATGTCTCAACAATTGTGTGGCTGCTACTTTATGTGGTCCGATGTAAAAAAGTAAAATTAAATAAATAAATAAAAATAAAATAGGTTCTAATTCCTTTTTTATTAGTTTTATGATCTAGGTTTCTTGGAACTTTTCGGTTTTAGATGTAGAATACGCGTATATTTATTACCAACAGTACAATTCACCCTATACTGCAAAGTTATAATTACAATAAATCAATTTCTCATTGCGTAATTGCAAAAATTATATTAAAATTATCTGAATATACTTTCACACTAAGCTTTTTCGATATATTGATTTTTATGTTGATTAATTAATGATCAATATGTTTTTACGGAGTTAAATTTACCATCAACAAACATAGCCAAGATAGAAAACAAGTCCATTCACTTTTCAAATTGAATTTCATAGAGTAATTTTCAACTTATTAAAAATTATTTGATACATTAGCAATTGCAATGTTTATTAATTAATTAAATAAAGTTAATTTTTTATAAACTATCAAATTTTCGTAAAATTTATAATTTTAAATTTTCGTAAAATTTATAAATTTTCGTGAAATTTTATAATTCATAGAATCAAACCAAAGTCCAGATGGCTGAAATGCTTCTTCAGAATTGTTTTTTGCTTCAATGCAAGCTTAATATAAAATTTATTTGCTTTTTTATCTGAAATTTAATCTTATTTTCACTTTGGTATCAGCTATTTAAGTTTGGATTATGAAAATTGTTGATGTTAGAAGAATATCCACATCTTTTATATCCTTTATCCAACATCCATTAAATATCACTATGTTAAAAATAATAATAAAAAAGAGCACTTCCTAATTTTTTTTTTTTGCTTTTATGGTATTAATAATTATCTATACAACTGAAGACAAAAAATGTCATTTTCTACAATAATAAAAGGCCAGTTCATTAGAACAATCTCTATTCTCCATCTTATATATAGCAACAACTTATGAAAAATTCGTTTATAAGGATAAGCTTTCAGTATTTTAAATTATTTCTACGGAAAATGGCTATAATATTATCTTTAAAACTCTCTTTTAGTATACTAATTCAAATCTTATGTGTAATTTCTTATACATTAAGAATTCGAATTCATTGCTTCACCCAATTTAATGAATTTAAAATATATAAAAAATTGTTTTAAATTAAAAATATTTTAATTCATGCTTTTAGTTATGTTTTACGTCGTAATTACCAAATTTTATATTATTTTCTGTATTTTAAATCAATAAGAGATGATAGTGTATCTATATATGAGAATGTACAGTTTTTTAAGATTCAATTTGAAAAGATTTAGGATAACCAATTACAAAAATCAAATGAATATGCCTATTTCGTTTTCTCTCATTCACTTCGTGGTGTTAAAAACCACAAGAGTTCTTCGCTATCATCATCGATTTCAACACTTCTTTATCCTTGCAGTTTCTTTCATTTACTTCTCTCTCAGAGGACCATATTAACATCCTTCTTGATAGCATCTTCCCATTTAAGGAGAGGTCTGACAGCGTGTTACTTCCCACCTGGAATTCCTGTCACTTTCTATTCAGATCCATTATATTTTGTGTGAGCTAAATGACCATCCCATCTAAATCTTTTCTTTATCACTTGAATTACATCATTGTTTTTCTATTGTGTTATAAATATTCTTCTTATTTTGAATCTATTTTTTGAAATTGTTTTTTAAATGCTTGATACAAATTTTTCATGTTTATTTTTTGTTTTAGTAAAGATTCTTTATTCTCCTTTGTGAGTTAGTCTATTGTTCGTAAAATTAATCTTAAAACTATTTTTAAATTTCTATATGTCGGTTATAAAAATATTACTTTTATAGTGCAATTTAGCATATATTTCGTAAGAAGTAACGAACAGGGCTATCGAAAAAGGGGCACCGGAGAAAACAAACTTACGCGTTTGGTTTTATTCCATTAAGGAGGCAATGCGACGCATGGGCGATCTGCCGAGGGGAATGCCTCCCGAGAGGTCTTTTATGGGAAATTGGCCCCTATTTAAGTGTTGCTGGCGTGAATAAAACCCGGAAAACTCTACGTGGCCAGCCCATCGAAAAGGCGTGAAACCAAGACCAACTACCAGTGTTCAGTGGTTTTATCCACTCTCCACTGGTGGTTCGTAGTGGTTCTCACCCCTACAAAATTATATTATTTTTACTAATAGAATGTTAAATATTTAAGAGTGTTTTTTAAATAAAGAAACATTCTGCTTATTTCATTTGTTTAAAAAAGAAATGACAAAAAGAGCCCGCTCTGCCCTGGGACCCATACAAACTCATGATATCCTGGTAACAATTCAATCATAATATCTTTTCTTGCTATTTTTAACGATAATTTATATTAATTTGGCTATTATATTTTTCTCCCTAATATTATACAGAGTATTTTAAACACCGCTTTGTATCAATAAAACATTTTTGAAACATAAATGTAGATTATAGTGTAGAACAGCATAGAGTTATTCCATATTATAATATATAGTGTTGTTTTACCGTTTTCCAGAAAATAAACTAAACAATTTTAATATATAGAATATATATAACAGTTTTATTGGTAATGCTTTTCGAGATTGGGGATGAGGAATGGTGGGCAGTGGCACACTCAGGATTTATTCTCGGGGAAGCCGAGTTTAACGGATTAAAACACTTTTAATGTCGAATTTAATAAAATTCTCATCTTAAATGCCTGTAATTCATAAGAAGTATAGGAATAGAAGACATGATACAATATAAATACAAAGAATGAATTTTAATTAGGTAAAAATTTTTGAAAATTTTCTAGTGTTCTTTTTCCTTTTCCTTTGGAGCATGCCAGGTCGCTTGACCTCCTCTGGATGCGCCACTGATAGTGGACATACAGTCACGATTATACACGTCTATATTTGGTTGTGTTTATTGGGATTCGGTGTGGGAGATGCTGGCGATTACACTACCCCGAAAACATTATTAAAATGCATTGCCATCGAACTAAGTAAGTCCATTAAGTTTCAGCCTTCTATCTTAATTAGAAATGGATGAAATTTGTGGACAAGATACATATCAAATTAAATTAGGATGTTTAATCGTAAACCCAAAGGTGGGGTAAATAAAAATAATACATATTTTTTAATTAGAAATACATTACATTAAACTAAATTATAAAGCCTATAAAGATAATTAACTCAATAGCTAGGAACATGTGCTGTACAGTACCTAATTTCAGTTTAATCACATAAAATTTATTAGAATGAATAGTTTTAAAATCAAAAGTAAAAATAAATAATATTTGTTTCGTTNTGAATAAAAAATTCATATCAGTATGGTTCCATTCATAAAGTTGAATGAGAACTTCTTTTAGAGATTATATATATATATTTCATTTTGACTCTTTCCGTCATACGGGGACCCTTTTTTCAGGTGCAGAATGGAGAGATTGGTTGGTGACAGACAGGGGCCCAATATATCTAGCATGAACCACCCATTACAAATTCCTGGGAGTTGCTTGCTTGGATTCAGTCCTGAGTCACCCAAGCAGTTAGTTAAATTAACTGCTTCAACCATCTGGCCACCTCAGAAATTTATATTTGACACAATGATGGCATATGATGAATTGTATACATGACAAAATTCTTGAACTTGAAAAATTATCTCAAGAAATTTAGCAATTACTTTATTTGATGTTATTTTTAGACATGAATAAATACAAGAGAGATATTCTGATATAAACAAACTATTTAATGTTAAATTATTATAATAACTGAAAACTGATTAGCATTTAAAAATTACCTTCATCATCATCAGAAGAATAGTTATTGTTTAATCTTCCAAGAGACGAAGATGATCTTCTATGCTCTATAAATTAAGTAAAAATGTTACTATCTGTAAATACATTTAAAACTTTTTACCTAGTTATTTTTTAATGAAAATTAGTAATAACTGTTCTCTGCATATATTTGTTAAATGATACAGCAAACATACAAACTCATACCCACTTTTTAAAATAATTCTAATAAAATTATTAATCCAGATATTTCTTTCGATGCCTTTATTATTATTTTTTGAAGTAAGAGAACATGCATGCTTCACGTATAAAAAAGTTAAAAGTGACCAGATGTTTCGAAGACAACACCGGAAAGTTTTGTCGGACAAGTTGAATAATGCAAATAAACAAGATTACATAATACTTTTTATATTCCATATTTCATATTTTTTCCGTTATGACACTAATGAAAACACATAAATCCGTAAAATGCATGTTAATTTCAAGCAGATGTGGACATTTTTGAATGTTAATTTTTTACATTACAAAATGCCAACGGCTATACATCCAGATTTCTAATTTGATTGATGGCGAGATATGATGTCACACCTCCGATTAAAAGCCTATTGTTTGATATGATATATCATATAATCGGGTTATTTCTATTTTTTTTAAATATTTTTTCTATCAAAAACTTTTAGGATTATCCTTCAAAAATGCAATAAATTTGCATAAACAAATTTTGATGATTATATCTATAATATTATAGTATTAATAAACTATAAGTGTTGCCGCCTATATTTAAATACATTAATTTCTATTATAAAAATCGAACTTAAAACAATTTAATTAAGTAATACAAATCATTTAGTTCCTTAATAATTCAAAAAACATAAAGATCAGGATATAATTTTTATTTAAAATTAGATTAATTTATTTCAAACGTTATCAAATTTTGGCAATGAACGAAGAACGAAAATAAATAGAAGAATAAAATAGCCGATATCGATTCTTCCACCAGCACATGATATTACTTCATTATAACTCTACGAGTTTTGGTAAGACCGAGTCGAATCTTTAGCCTATTTTCTGACAAGAAATAATTTATTGTTGTAGGATTACCTCTAATCTCGTTATAATCGATCAATATCTGTCAACGAAATAACTTTAATAATAATTAATTTAACTCTATGATATTTACGTTCCGAATATTATTCTTTTTAATTATCATTATTCCGGATGTTCTCTAATTAATAAACTTGTAACAAAGTATCAAAATATACTCCAACTTCAACTGTTGATTAATGTTTTACATAAAAAGAAAAATCAGTAACATTATTCTCGATAATTCCCGACATTATAAAAATCGGAAGCCTTGGCATTTATTTGAATCGATTATTTTAGATAACATTTATAACTAATCGATTTAAAAAAAAAATTAATCGATTAATTAAAAAAAATTTGAGCGCAAATATCTTAATTGTTTCGTAGTTTAATTCCATGTAATGAAGCAAGAATACAAGTAAAAGTAGTGTTTTTGATGTGTGTATGGACGACGAACGGGAGATATCCGCGAGCGCATTTTATATAACATACGACTTTACGAACGTATTAAACTGAGTTTCTCCTGTGTTAAGGTTAGCAATTGCTATATTGTAACAGAGATAAATAGAAGCGGGATAAACTGTAGTTTTTACACTATGTACAGCTTTCCATCAATCCCAAGGTCGAATCGAAAGCGAGGCCGAATAAGTAATAAGACAGCTCGGGCCAACATGGCTCACGATAGAGAGGTGAGTTGAGATATATCTATCAAAACATCCCTAACTTCTAACCTTTGCTTTTATAATGGGATTTCGTTACGCGCCGTTAGTATAAGATACAATGATATTAGTTTGTGTTATACTTATGCTGAATTACGACATTTTCATTGAAATGTTCCATGTTAAAGTTAGTCATTTCTCCATACCTTCCGGCAAGCTACCAGCGGGAAGATATATACCTGTACATTTCGGTGTAGGTTGTACTTTTCGTTGCCGATTCTGCGTTGTTGTCGATTGTTTTTTCGCCAATACGGCACATTATTTTTACTTTTATATGTCGTATTTTCATATTTTGATATAGAATAATTGGTGTTATGCGATGGGATGTACCATTGTACGGTCGATGGAGGTACGGCAGTGTAGTCGGATGTGCGACATACCCAGCAGCTATTAAATGTTGTCTAGCTGCTTCCACGCAATTTTGCGTGTGTAGTTTATACCCAGCCTAGACCTTGCATCTCTTACTATTGGTATATCGTTACGTGGTATTTAGCCTTGTTAAAAGCGGATGATTGGCATAGATTTGGCGAAAAGGAAAACTCCGCTACAAAATTATATCCTGCCCACGTAGTGAAAATAGAAAGTCTTGTTAATTTTGTAACATTAAAATTGTATAATGTTTAATATTATGTAGAGGTACAATGTCAAACGAGTATAATTGTCCTTGATAAAATGTTTTTTCGTACGCAACATTATTCCGCATTGGTTTAAATTACTAAATATAGGTCTACTTTAAAAAAAAAGGAAAAATTGTCAACTCGTCACATTTTTACAGAGATGACATATGCGAATAAATAAAAAGCAATCCTATTATTAAAAAATCATTGCGCATACGTTATCATCTTTTGTTTTCTTGGGGGGGTGATATAATTATATAAACAGTCATTTTTTCTGATCCTATCTTTAATAAAACGACGCACATTCAATTAAGATGAAAATGCCACAACTGTAATTCAAAAATAGGTTCTTCCAAGTCGAAACATGGCACAGTTGAATGTAGATCCTAAAATTAGATCTCGGGGATTAAGAAAAATAAAAATGCAATCATCATCATAAATTTTCAGATAAAATATGTAAGTTATATACAGGTGTATGAAAACTATTGATTATTTTCTTTTTTTTTTTTAATTCCGCAATTGATAAATTGAGGTATTTATCACGATTTATATAAGGGTTAATTCTGTATTTACGAAAATTGGTAATGTACTGTACTTCTCATCGTAATGCTGCAACTTTATATAGATGTAGTAGATCAATATTGCGCTGTGTAAAACTAGATTGTTCGGAATTTTGAAAATTTCACAACAGAATGACTTTGTTGGTAAGGATCATAAATAATATTGTGATTTAATATCATGGATTTTATTAAATTATTTCTTAGAATATTTAATTAATTATATATAACTATTACGTGTTTCGAATGTTGTGAGCACAGATGATAATGATTTTCATGTTTAAAGTAGCAAATTAAATATAATCAATAATTTGATTATGGATATTTAAATATATATTATTTTATTCATGGAAGTAAAATATTTCTCGAGGGAGTAAAAACAACAGTATATAAATTCCGAGTGTTATTGTAAATTGAAAGGGTTATGTAATTGTCCCGCTGGAAATGATGCCCGAATAATTCTACCAATTAAAAATGATGCCCGGAAAAAAAAATGTCATCGCGCAAAAGGATTTGTTAGAAAAAAATGAGAGCTACTCCAAATATTATAATTGCTATTTTTTTTGTTTGTTTTGGATTCTAATAATTGGATTAGGAATGTAGACGCGATGTTTACTTTTATCGTTAAGTGTCTTTATTTCCCCGAAGAATTTAATACCAGATTATTCTGTGATATACGAATATTTTCATACATAAATATACATTTGTATGTTATGTAACATACAATTAATACATAAAATAAGAATGTATTTTGGGTCGTTGTACAAAATTTACATTTACAATTACATTCAAATTCATTACATATTTTAACATTCTGATGAGAGCGTTTAAAATATTTATAAGTGAATTTAATAGAACACTTTAAAAATACATTACGCATCCGTTATTTTATTGATTAAAATTTTAAAAATTTCTTTTAATATTTTAAGAAAATTGCATTTATTTTATTATTACATATAATATTTCGTTCCGAAGTTGATTAGAAATGGATTCTTATTTAAAATTTGATATACTATATTCTTATTTCTCTTCGGATATTTAGTTATAATTCTGTTGAATAAACACAGTTATTTACGATTTTAAATAAACAACATTTTGTAAGCCATTTAAGGAATTTTCTGTTAATATTTGAGCGAAGTTTGGCTTGAAAATTTTATTCGGATTCGGATTAATTTTGGACACGAATGAACTTAAAATTGACTGAAATGATATTAAAAAAGGATCGATACGAATTTAAGATCGACTCAGTCCATTTGGATTGATTCGGATGAAATCAAGATTGATTCAAAGGTTGAAACGACTCTGTTGGAGAAATCAGTTGCATTGAATTAAAATTTATTCTCTTTTGAGTTATTTTGGTATTTCATGTATTTCTGTTTTGGTAAATTTTAGTTTCAGTGCATTATTTATTAATATTGGATAACTTCGATATTACAGAGTTTTCCACGTGCCAACAAAATTCCGAACTGCAAATGTTATTTTAAAGAAACTGGAAATAAATTCTCTATATTCACGTTCGCATTTTAATCTTTTCAAGATATCAGAAATTCAATAGAATGATTTTAATATAAATATTATTTTAACTGGTTGCAATTTCATGAACTACTCAGCTTAGAATTTAATATTTGATAGGATTATATGCGTTAGTAGCTATAACAAGATTGAGACTGTTTGCTGTTTCTTATTTTTCCCTTAGTAGAGAATTAATATTTCATGTATCATAGAATGGGCAAAATAGGAGAAATTATATATAGCGATATTCCGCCCCCTTTTTTCTGATCCTAGTATGCATATAAATATAAAATATATGACTTATTTGAGAAAAATACGCGTATCTTTTGCTGCTTTGATATTGATTTGATATTGCTGCCAAATTATTTTTGTAGAAAGTACTTATAAGTTTGATTAAAATGGGGATTATTATAGAGAAAGCATTATTTGGAACAATTTAATTAGCATTTAATAGAATTGAATTAAAGTTCTTAATTAGGGCTGTACTAACTAAAATCTTGATATCGATATCGGGCTTGATATCGATATTCCTTCGATATGTCGATATCGAATATCAATATCGAAATTCTATATAAATACCGAATATCGATTTCAATTTGATAGATCGATTATGGGCACAGCACTATTATCTGAATCATATTAAAAATAGACATAAATACAGTATTTTAATTGGAATAATGGTTTAAATACGAATTAATTTATGTTGCGATATTATAACATTTAAAAATATTATTACATTATAAATTATTACCACGAGTGGGTGTTAATTTATTTCATGCGAATCTTTTTTTTATCTTAATTAATATTATAATATAATAATAGAAAGTTTAATAACACTTATCTCGAGTCAAAGTAATATTGATCTATTAGATCTATGTCATAATAATGAGCGTTAAACAATACGTATTGTACTTTTAAATACTACGATTTATTAATTTTAATATAGTAAACGTTTTTAAAAAATTAATTAAAATTTCTGTTAATAAAAATAAAAAGACTTTCCAAAAATAACAGAAAACCGCAATTTTTGTAATTAATGTAATAAACAACGAAAATTTATTAGCTTAGTAACTGGTTGTTGCTCTCTATTAAACATCGTATCACGTGATTTATCGTGATGTCATTGTAACAAATTACACCAGAATGGCGAAACTAATTCAAATGCAGTTGAGTATCCGGTCATGACGTCGAAACAAGTATGCCGCGAGACAGCAAACCAAATGAACATTATTTTGCTCAGCGAATAGATACAACGTAGATAAATACACATAAAATTTCGCGATGACGAAAGAGAATGGCTGTCACATAAGGAACGTTTCACATTACGAAATATATTTATTTATTTATTTATTTTGTCAAATTACAACTAGAAAACGTGAATAAATTATCGCACGTGGATTATTGACAATATGTTTTCAAATATTTGTTAATTTCGTCTCGTGCTTTAAACTTGTTACTGTTGTAATTCCGTGTTCCATACCAGTAGCTGGCAATTCCCGGAGATATCGTGAATGTATATCTGGTTAATGTCATAGTCTTCTATTATTTAAAAAATGAACTGTTAAGTAAAACAATAGTTGGAAAAATGTTTCAATTGTTAGAACACAGTATTTAATTTTTCTCAAGATTAAAGATTTAAGAATATTTTTTCTGAAATATATGAAAATTATAATACATTTATTTCAAATATTTAATGTTTTTTTTTTTTTTTTAATTTAGGTTTTATTTAAACCGTAGAAATCTGTTTTAATATTCGACACTGTGATATTTCGAAATTTTTATTTTTAAAAACCAAAATTGTTTTCTCTTCAGTATAAATGCCCAGCCGTGTAATAAATGCTTCTAAATTTAGATACTATTTTAATTAACGTTTTGGCTTAAGTAATTGTTGGAAGTCATATTTCACCTTGAAAATGTCTTTTGAATTTTACATATAATAAATATGGAATGAACTCGTTTTACAATAATATAAATCTTAATCTGTACAATTTTTAAAAGATTTTGATGTTTAATTTAAAGGTTATATATATATATATATTCTAAAGTATAGTCTTATGTTTTAGTCTTCTTTTCGAAGCCGTATACAACATAATAGTTTATACAATTATAAACATAGATAAGAACAAAAGATATAAGAAATTGTTATTTTTAGCTTGTTTTATTGATTCAATCCTAGTTATTTTTAATTTAAATTAATAAAAAATTTCTCAATTTAATTATAAAAGTGTTTAAATTATTAAACCTTTACATTTAATCGTTAAATATATATTTATGGTAAGATTATTATTGAAGTTCATTGAATGTTGTTATGCAACAAAATGTTTGTTCTCAGCTACAAGCGAAAAGTAAACATATAAGTCTTTAATGTTTATTTTCTTCTACGAAGATATTTTAAAAAATAAAATGAATAATACATTTACGTGAATTAAATAGGATTTTTGATTATTAGTAATTAATTATATAAATTAAAATTAAATTATAATGTTTTTAAAATATATTTTAATGTTTATACTTTCAAGTGACATGTGGTTTAGTCTTGTTTTTGTTTTTAATCTTTTATCATTTGATAAATTTTTAGTTTAGTCTATGTTTTTTTTCTATTTTATTTTTAATTAAATCTGATAATACAAATTTGCAATTAGCAAGTCTTTTCAGAATTTTATTTTTATATTAATATATAAAAAGTTACTTTTTAAATTTGCGAGTGTTTTACGGATTTATATTTTTCTAAGAATTTTACTTTGATGCAAATTTGTTAAAGTTTGTATATTCAATCATAATTTAGTATGAAATTAAAAATTGGGAATTGCTTTAAATTTAACTTTTTAATCAAAATTTGTATTGTTTTCATTTTCTTGATTTAAAATGAAGGTGTAATTGTTTTCAACCCTAACTTAACTTTAAAATAATTTGCAAAATGATGTACTGTACAGTATATGATAATATCACACACACCCGGGGAGAAAGAGAGAGGAGTGAGAGAGAAAGGAGAGAGAAGAGAGAGAATCTTACCAGATTTTAGTAGTGTTAAATTAGTCACTTTTATGATAAAAAAAACCAATATAATAAAGTATTGTTCTTATTTATAAATAATGATAGAAGTTTGTTTATCTTAATCGTACTATTTTTTTCTAGACTAATTAAGAAATAATTTATGATGCATTATTTAAAATTTTCTATGAGAAAATTTTAAAAACAAGGAAAATATTTTAATTAAATTATCGATATGTCGAAATTTTGATTGACATATTTTTAAGTATCCCAAACAAGATTTCGTTATTTATGTGGTTATTTTTATATGTAATCTGTACGTCTGTAAGCGGGTTATTCTGTTTATCGTAGCTAGCAAAAAGTTTATCAACTGCAGATTTTAATGTAAAAAAATCGCTATATTCGTCTGATAAGACTAATATAACGAATTTTTTTTCGTAATATTCCAGTACCGAAAACGGAAGTTATTACTATATACAATATTTGAATGATCTAATAACGGAAACGGAAGTTGTTATTTCTTGCTCAAGTCGCGACGCAACGCATCCATCTTTCAATAAATCGCGTTGCGTTTCGCTGTGTATTTTGCTTTTGAAATACTTTTAAAAATAATTTCGGCATTTGTAATTATTTTTAAAAAAGATTTTAGACTTATTTCTAGATAAGTCATTTAGTGTTTGTGTTACATCGCGGGAAAATACGATTATTTTTAATATACAGTATACTGTATATTATTTACAATATATAGACTATAATTCAATATTTTTCACAATATAACTTATATAATTGTGGAAAGTATGGTGTTATGTTTTCCTCTTTTTTTATTTGCAGAGAATTTGACATAACAGAATTTTAACAAATTCTGAGAAAGTTAATAATGATGAGAGTTTGTTAAAATTTATATTTTATTCACAATTCAGTACAAAACTAAAAATTGAGGAAGTAGGTGAAATTGTTATTTTCTATGCATGTCATCATTCTAATTCTTCATCTCATAGGAACAATAAAGGCAAACAGCCAATATTGCTCCATGCATAATGCTGTGGTGAACAAGTTGAGATAAACTCTGTGTTATACAGAGTATATATTAATAGAAAATAAATTTTAAAACACATAAAATGATTCTTAGATTTATATACATAAGAATCGTATATTAATATATCTGAAGTTCATTGAATTCTATTTTTTGAGGTTTTTTTTTTTTATTTATTTAAATAACTTTATCAATGGGATATTAACTTTAAATTTATAAATTATGACATACTGTATATTTGATAACTCATGCAGCTTATTGTTAAATATTATTTATCATCATCTTTAAATAATCTTTAGATTTAGAATTCAAATATACAATTAAGAGTTAATTTCCTAGATGAGCTATCCAACAATTTCTTGAGCAATTTCGAATATAAATTAAACATTATTACCTTAATCGAATTATAATTAGTTATAATGCTTCTAAATGGGTCTAATGGTTTCACAATTAAGAATAAAATTATCCATTAGAATAGTTTTTTTTTCTAAATTGAAAATTAAAGATATATTGATGCATAGTTTTCTTCTGTGAAGAATAAGATTAATAATAAATAAAATAATAGAATTAATCTGATTGAATTAATCATTTGGTCAATGGTCATTAACGAACAGGCGTTTCACAAGATAGTGTGTCAGTTGTATCAAGAATGCTGATCGTTCTTGTTGGGTGTGTAGGTTATCGGTTAACAACCTGGAAAGTTCATCGGGTCATAGGCTATTGTGTCCATTCCAGTCGTTGGTGGAGTTTTTTCTTAGGAATTGTCAATGACCGAGGGCCTCTCCCCAAGCAGCAGTCTTTCATACATTATCTCTTATCCTTTTTAATTTCAATTTTCTTTCACACTGAATGAATATTCTAAATACAGTAAATATATGTAAAGTTTATTAGACTGTAATTAATATTAGCTTTACAATATTTAATTCATGTACAGTACATACAGTATTTTAAAAATCCTGAATTCTTTCATAGGCTTTCTGGCATTTTTTTAAAAGCAATAAACTATTTAGGAATGGCAAATATTCATTTACCACTTAAATAATAAAAAAAGTAATTAAAGTTTGTAACTAATAAGTTTGCAAGTTTTAAATACTTTTAAATATATAAGTAATAAATTTAATCAAATGTAAAAAAATTATTGTAAAAATAAATGGATAAATAATAAGATAAATGATATAATGAAAGAAAAAAATCTCTAAATATTTCAGCTTGGGATTAGAGTTATATGTATTGTATATGTATTCGCTTAGTAAAACATTTAAAAAAAGCATTCGTTTCTTTAAACTTGGATTCTTTCTAAAATATAAACTTGAACAAACTTATAGAATAAATAGTGGTTCTATATATAAATCTCAAACTACATTAAAAAATCTATCTGTGATTAGATTTTTGATGTTTTTAAAATGAGTTTATATAAAAACAATGTGTAAAAAATTTGATGAAAATAAAAAAAAATCAAAAATTTTATCTAAATTGTGAAAATAAATAATTTTAAAATTAATTTGTTCTTACATCATTTGATCTTATAATTAAAATATTAAGAGTCAAGAGCATAACTATATTAAGAACTAGCTGTTACCCGCGACTTCGTCAGCGGAGGTTTTGCAAGCAAACCCCATTTACATCCAATATTTCAATAACCATAGTAATTGTTATATAACACCTACCGCTGAAGAGAATTGCCGAAAATCAAACGAACTATTTTCAATTTGATCAATTTTCTGAAACGTTTACAATCGTTCTATAATCGAACCAATACGCAATAACAAATTCGAATTTAAAAC
>NW_019384301.1:689032-753874 GCF_000671375.1 Centruroides sculpturatus
AATGTTCAGAATGTCATGAAAATTGAATAGTGTAGATTTGATAGAATTATAAATACTTTAATATTAAAACTAATCTATAAATTGAGAATGAATTCAAAACTCAAGATTTTTCCTAATAAAAGAAAACAAATTTTAAGTATTATGAAAAAAAATCAAAATTTAATATAAAGAAATAGAGAAATTATTTTATAATTTTCCAATGAAGTTGTCTCACTATGCTAAAAGCATTAATTATAAATAAAATTAGTTGGATTCTTGAAAAATTTTATAGTGAAATTCCAAAAATTTGACTAAATAAACAATTTTTATAATTTATAATGTTATAGTATTTCATTTTTTAAAGTAGAAAGTACTTTAGCATATCAAATTATATAAATATTACATAAAATGTTGATAAATTATTTCTAAGATGAAAAATAAAGGCATTTCATATTGTTTTTTTATTAATTAAAAAATACCAAATATGTAATTATAATTACATAAATATTTTTTGTCATATTTTAAAAATTAATAAAAATGAAATTTGATTTATATAGTAACTTCATAAGCTAGGTAAACCAAAACTATTATATATTATTATAGTTTTATTGAATTAATATGCAGAAGTTATAATCATGTAATAAGAATGCATAGGTATGACAATTCTTAAGTCTGTTTATTTATAATTCTTGCCATATTTTTTTTAAAAAGTTTAGGAATATATATTTTCTGCAGTTTATTAATTGTATTACATTGTTCCTTACATATTTTGATTGATATTTCTCTGTTAAAATATTTTTTTGAAGCATTGTATTAAAAAATATTTTATAAACTAAACCAAAAGTATAATAAATCAATAACATTATAGGAAAACGTTTTCAAATTTTATTCCTGAATAAATTATTTAAATATGTAAAATTTTTTAAATTTAAATTTTATAAATTATAGTTAAATTTTTTTTTTAGAATTTTACATCTATGATTTGTAATTGTATAAAAATATGGTATGTTTCCTTTTATTAATCTAGATTATCTTCATCTTAGAAAAACAAAAATAAAATTACATCATTTTTCATTAGATATAGAATTTAATTCTACATTGTATTTATAGATATGTTTGCTGCCAGAGTGATAAGAGGATTATATGATAAAAAAAATATTGATGACAAATGTTTGCTATTGGTACAGAAAATTCATTTGCAGTTTATGCTGGTGCTTTCCTGAATATGCTGATTTGTACATTAAAAATACAAAAATTAAAAATTAAAGTACTAAATTTAATTAAAACTTCTATATATATGTATTTATGTATGTATATGAAATATTTAGAATAATCATATATTACTTTTTTAATATATTCTTAACATTAACAAACAAATAAAAAAAATGAACAGTGTAATTATGAAAAGGGCTTACAATCCTATATTTATCTACTGACTATGTCACCATTATCTTATTTGCATTTTTGTATGTGTAATATATAAATGAAAATAAGATCTGAAAATTATTAGCAAGTTTTTAATTATGGTTGTTTTTTCCATATAAAGAGGAATGGTAGTAGAAAAAAAGTAAAACTACAATACTATTACAAAAGTAAGTTACTATAAAATAGATTTTGAGTATGTAGAACAAAACAATATTTGGTTTGTACTTATGTAAAAAATCGATGAATAACTACACAGTTTTGAAGAAACATGAGTGTATTAGATTTTTTTTTTTAAATAAAGAATTGATCTAAAATAACTAGCTTTGGAAGAATAGTGAAGCCTTTTATCATTAAAATCTAAATAGATTTTATTTTTATTGTTTATTTCATAAAACAATTCCAATATTATTACAATATTTGCTTAAATGGTTGGAAATTATTTTTTCTGCAATTGTTTCTAACTATTAAAATGTATTAAAAAAATAATGTACAAAAGTTATAATTCTGTTTTAGCATAATGTTATGATGCTGTTTATTTCAAATGGAACTGAATGTGCAGTATGTATTATAAATATATATATANTATTTTTTTATCTTTCATATTTAAAAAATAAAAAAATAAAAATAGAAAATAACAATGCCAATAAACAAATTATAGTAGTTTCAATCTATTAATTTTCTTTCATTTAAAAATTGGAAATTTGTATATTAAAGCCAAATTTAATGTTTCATTAGCATACTTTTATTCTTTTGCTTTATTATTTATGATAAAATAATATATGTTTTTTTTTGTAAATTAATTTAAGAGTAATCTAAGTTTTTCATTTAGACAGATAAAGCTTAATCGATTCATTATAAAAATTACTTAGCTACATAATCAGTTTTTAAATGCGCCTGTTTTCTTCCTTAGAATTATTCTTTATAATCTAAATTTTGCAGGCATAAAAGGAGATTTTTTTTTTAGAAATATTTACTGTCTGTATGAAAAAAAAACTAAAATTTATTATCTAAAGTTTAACTATTTTTATCCTCAATTTATAATTTTTGTATATGCGCTTTTTAAATAAAGATGTTTCCATTATTGGAAATCTTTCTTATCAACAAGAAAAAATTATTTTAAATACTTCATTTAGGAACTTTTTATTTGAATCTTAAATGCTTTTAAATGACTCTCTTTAGTTACAGTCAGATACAGATTTGAGAAAAAAAAGACCAATCGAATATTTACTCTAAACTTTTATCAGTTTTTAGTTATTTTAATATTATTCTTTTAATTCTTAAATTGTATAAAATTTTATGAACCAATAAAGTGGCGAGTTTAATACATAAATGTGTACAAAACTGTATAAATCGCTGTAATGGCAAATCACACATCAATCTAATGGAATGAAAAAAATAAAATAAAAAATATCCAAGTAGAAAAAGTGTGTTTATCTCGGAAGAGGGGAAGAGGACTGAATCAATGCATTTTCATTCCTCCTTTTTTAGCATGTTTTTCCATTTTTTCTATTTTTGTTTTTTCTTTCATATAATCAATTTACTTGCTACAATTAATTTGCTTACTAACGAATTCACGCTTATTCATTTCATTAATATAATTATTAAAATTAATTGCTTTATCAGAATAGAATCACCACTTACTTTTTTAAAATTTCTACAGATTATTAAAGATTATACATACATATATATATATATATATATATTTTTTTTTTATGTCAAAATGTTTTTTCTCCCTTTGGATCGAAGTATGATTTAGGTACTTCAGTGTTAGAGGTATATAAAATTTTCACGCAGTCTTGTTGAAAACTTAATTTCAATAAAGTTAATACCAAATTTGATGCGATAAAAATTTACAAAATAAATGTTCAGAATGTCATGAAAATAATATTGAAAAGTTATCGAAATTTAAAATATTTCATTTAGAATGTTTGATCGTTGCATAATGCATATAGCCTAGGGTGTCTCCGAGAAAAATGTAATCGAAAGCTCTAAGAATTGCGTTATAATATAAAATCTTTATAAAAATGTTGAGGCAATATCTGTTAGTCATGAAGAATATTTATATATGTATATATATTTCAAATAGTAACAAAAAGAACGAGAAAATAAGAAATATGTTTACAAAAAAAAATACACAGAGTAGTAATAATATAGAGTAATTTGTTTTGTTTTTGTTTTCATAAATGAAAATATTTGTATTTTTATTTTCTGAAAAATTTATTATAAATCATTTAAAACATTCTCTAAATAATTGTATTTTTCTATTGATGAATGTAAATAATGAGCATATATTTTCATACATAAAAAGTTGAATTTTTGCAACTATTGTAAAATCATTTTCGATAAAAGACGTAAATAGTATATAGCCTATATTTGTAATGAAAAGCTATTTTAAATGATATAAATTTATTCATGAATCCCATATATTTAAATATTAATTTAAAAGTTTTTCAAAGAAGTTTTAAAATGATATATATGAATATTTATATTATTTAAATGAGATTAAAATATTTAAGCTTACTTATCAATCATAAGTATCAATCATGTTTTTTTTTAATGAATTTATTATTTTTAAATTAATTTTTATGTCGGAATCACGTAAATTAATCTAGTTGAGTAAATATAAATGAACTAATATTTTGAAATTGTAAAAATTCAGTTAATGATTGTACAAAATTAAAATTTTCATTAAATAAAATGAAGATGTATTAAAAATTAAATAATATTTAAATGACCTACTTAATATATGATTATTATGAATTTTTTTTTTCAGTTTCAATTTGAATAATATTAAATCAATATAAACTAAAATTCCACAAATATTAATTTATTTTTCAAGTAAGAATTAGTTTAATTATTAAAAAATAAAATAAAATTAGAAAAATATAAACTGGAAAAAGTAAATGCGTAATATTCCAATAATAATAATAAATTTAAACATTTAAAAATTTAAATTATAATAAAAATTAAATTCAATTATATTGAAAATAAAGGAATTGCATGGAATTATTTAATTCCAGGACTATCTAGTTATATTTTATAATGCTGATGAAATATAATTAAAAGTTAATCTGATAATTAAAATCACAGATAATATGACGTATTATTTTTTTTAAAAAAATATGCGTAAATCTGATATTTTTGTTTCCTTTTTTTTTCGTTAGAATCATCACTTATTCATGAAACCGGGGAAAAAATCGATTTTGTGAGCTTCCCTGTATAACATTTAATCCACTGCACCTTTAATCCGATTTTGTGTCCTTGGAGTTGGATATATACGACTAGAAAACAGGCCGAACAGATTATATAAACATAATACATCATAAATAAAAATTTCTTCATTCGACTAAAAAAAAAGTTGCTATTTTTAGATATTATTGGTTTTGATCGTTTGAAAAGATACTACTGTAAAGAAACTTGAAAGAGAAGGGGAATATAATTTTTTCCCGTAATGAATATGCTTATAATGAATTTTCAGTTTTTAGTAGAGAGTTAAATGTCGACGAACTTCTTTACTAATATAATAAATTCAGACGCGTTATAAAAACGTTTAAATATTGAAATAAAATAAAATAAAATTAATCGGAGTACATGAATATGAACTGAGTAGGTAATTTACGAAGTGTTTTACCTGGATTTTTATTTATTTATAGATCTGATAAATATTTATATTGTTATTTATAAGATAAAAATAACAATAATTCAATTGTGCATGAAATTATTCGTTTCATAGCCTAGTTACATAGCCAAAACAACGTAGATATACATCCTATCGTCAAGCATTTTTTTGTTATAAGCCCACATTTTTAATGCAAGATTATTTTTTTCTATTTTGTTTGTAAACATGTTTACAAATCATTAAGGGATATATTTTTATCCGCACCGTACATTAAACGTGATTTCTCCGTTCTCAACACACTACTCACGTATTTTTCTCAGGAAGGATTAGCTTATAGTAATACATCCATTACGAGTATACTATGTAACTACTATCGTACATGAAATGCAAATCAGTTACATTCTTTTATCGCTGCCCTAAAGCCATTAAGTTACTTAATTCAATAGCGGAAATGACATCTTGCGAGATTCGGAACGTGATGCACCATTTTACTAAGTTTGCACGATATTTTGATAGTAGTTGTATTGGGAACAAGGTGCAGATGCCCGGATGCCCATGTGACCTTGACGGCTGTGTAGAGGACGAGAGTGAAAGCTATGACATTTTGTCCTTCAACAGCAAGTTGCGTTTGTTCGCTGATGCAAGGAGATATTGTCGGCGTTGGCCGAGTCGAATTGTCAACGATATCAAAATTGTTAGTTCCGCCATCAAAATGGTCCAAATTCATTCTAATTTTTAAGTAATATAATTATCTTTAATTAAGATAATTCCGCTAATAGCCAGTTAATGCTATTTAATCTACGATAAAAACAAAGAATTTGATGTTAAAAAAAAAAGGGGAAACAACTTCGGCCCTCGATACGAATGTCCGTATTTTAATGTTGACTAATTGCAATAAATTTAAAGCGTGTACATGTAGTGAATGATTTTCGAATACTGCGATGTTCTTGACCTGTTATTTTATGTTTTATACGCAGGATTCGTGTAAAAAAATTGTGTTTATTTTTTGATAAAATTTATGACATTGTTAAAATATACGATTATAATTATTTACTTTTTGATATACACCGCGAGTTTGCGGTTTAAATCAACGCAAATAGAAACGTTTTAATGTTAATTATTAATTATATTTAATTAAGAAATTTTACATTTAATTCGAATTCTTAAATTATATTTTTAGTTTTTTTTTTAATTTTATAACGTCTAATTCATTGTTAGAGCAGGCTAAAATGTATTACAATGTAGCACTGTTCATTTTTTATACTAAATACTTTACTCACACTCGCTAAAGATAAGGTGTTTTACCTTACTCATTCCTTTGTATTTCTGGCAGCTGGCCTAATGAAACCAGAAATTATATCACCTCACATTTCACATATGGATATTGAGTCATGAATTTTTTTTAAATTTTATTTAATTTTTTTATCATTTAATAATTCTTCAATATCAACATAAATTGCAGGGTTTTTTTGTGATTTTAAATTATTCCACATTACCTTTTTTTCAATAGATTTGTTTATTGAAATGAAGACAACAAATCGTTTTATGATTGATTTTTTTTTCTAATGAATTATTGATAAATCGATCGACTTTAATTAATTCAGAACAAAGGTATTTTGATAAGAAATCGAGAAATTTAATAGACACGTCCCGAATTGCATTAAAATTAAATAAAATATTTGTTACTGTAATGTACTTGTATAGCTTTTCAGAATTTTTTTTTCAATATCTGTTGCCATTTAATTATGTAAAAATAAGATTTAATTTTTTTCAGTTAATTTATTATTATTTTAAGTTTGTTTATTTTTATTAATTAAAGACGTTATAAAGACCTATAAATCACTTGTCAGGTAACCGAAACGGTTATTCGGATCAAGACAACCAAAAAATACAATAACTGAAAATTCGTGGCAATGTATTCGATTACTGTAAATTGTTCATTGAACACGGGGATTTCATTTTAACCAATTTCTTAACTTTGTTAATAGAAATTACTGTTAAAAATTAGCTTAAAATGGTTAACTGACTTTTGGGTCACCTTGTATTTTTGATATTATTCTAATGAATTTGAAAATAAGTATTTCCATATTTTAAATTATAGTTTAAAACCTGTTTGAAAGAGAAAGTGTCGAAATTTGTTGCATTATCTGTTCGATTTTTATAAAAATGAAGGCTAAAAACATTAAATTAATAGAAGTTAACCGTGGAAAATATTATTTGAATGCTTAGAATAGGAAAATAAGCAGTAGGCCTACAAGTTTTCTTGTAATTTTTAATTTCGAAATATTTAAAATAATTGGAAAAATAGAACTGATATAAATTTTTAAAGAAAAGCGAATATATAATTTGGTTTAGGTAATTGATTTGTGTACTGTATTTGCTCTTTTATCTGCATACAAAATAAGTACAAATTATGGGATACTTTCTAGAGAAATTAATTTTAAGCGTTAGTTTAATTGTAAAAGATCACGTCACACATTCGTTTTTCGGCTCGTAAATCTCTTAAATATAGACTACATTTCGCTAATCTATGAAATGTTTAGTTAAGAGATCTACAATATGTCTTCTAGCGTATTTTCATCTGGACAATTTGACAAACCAATCATTATACTTCCGAAGGGAAGGACGAACATACAGGTATTATCCCTCTAGCAATATCAAAATAGAAGTAAAAGTGACACTAATGCGATGGTATGAATTTCTAGTACAGTCCTTTTTGTCATTTTGAATAGTAGTGTTAGGATTGGTGTTCATTTATAAATATGAGCCACAATTTTATGATTTAAATTAAATATATTCTTACTATCTTTCATTCTCTTCGTTAGTGTTTTCTTAAAACAAAAATCTGTGTGAAAACTTTTAAAATTAAAAAAAATTAGCAAGAAATCAATAATAAAAATTTAAAAAAAAATCAAAATTAAAATAGAGAACTCAAAAACAAAGGAAAAAACCTCGAGAAATTTTCAAGTTAAGACTTTATTAGCGATTTTTAGTATTCTAATGCTTCGTTATAGCGAATCATTGAAAATTTTAATTAACCTCTTCTACTGTAAATTTAAACATAAATAAGAACAAGTAGTAGTGTCAGATTCGTGTTTCAAGATCAAAAATATTCTAGAAACGTATTTATTTGGCTGAATACTTATGTTTTGTACTTGATTAGGTTTTTTTTTTCTTTTTTTGTTTGTAAGAATGAAAAATTGATCCAGATTATATGAAGTCAGTTGAAAATTTTAGTAAAAACAGTTTTTTCTGTTATATATTCTGATTAATTAGGATGGAATAAAGTAAGTTATTTTCAAAAGAACAGTTTAAAAAATGTTCTTAAGAAGAAAGAAGAGAAAAAAAGAAAGAAACAAAGAAAAAAATTTACTCGAATTGTCAAGATTGGCAAGGTTTGGCAAGGTACACCAAGAGTTCCCTTATTCAGTCTTTCAAGTGTTTTGTTTTATTAATAAAACAAAAATTTTAATGAACAAAATACAAGTACAAACTATCAGCTGTGCTTAAAAATTTTAGAGTAGATGCTGAAAGTGTCTGCTTTCTCCATCTGGAGGCAGAGGTCATTCGACGACATATATTCCTACTCATGCGTCGTAATATTGCTGGCATGATATCCGCTATGCTTGCTGAAATATTGCGTTTCAGGTCATTCACATTGCGGAAATTATTTACATAAATCTGTCTTTTAGATATCCACATTAAAAAAAAAAAATCTCGCGAAGTTAAGTCCAGGAATTGAGATGGTCACAAGTCCTTAGAAATGATGCGATGATCAAAAAACCGATCCAGGTTTCATGAAACCTTCGAACAAATTCGTATAAAGTATGCTTACTTGCTGACACGGGCGGATTTAAGGAGTGCTCAGGGCGCAGCTACACTTCCCTTATGAGGGTTTTTTCCCGTGTAAAGCAAAGTACTGTACTTCAGGTAGTGAAAAATTTTGTAAGGCATGTTTCTTTTTTGCATCACCCTCTAAATTTAGACTTCTGGATCCGCTATTGCTTGATGGTACCTCGTTGGGAAATCGTCACACATCGTTTGTAAGGTTGTACTGAAATAAATCTTACAAAAGTGTAATTCTTTGTTTCGGATTAAGCGCCATACTCGACATGGCCATGTTTCCTGCTTTCCAGTCGATGATATATTGTTATCCATATGGATTTTCTCGAACACTTACAAGATCGTCACGAATCGAAATCGGTAACGCTCTCTTATCACTTTCTCAACCTGTCAGGAAATAATTTTCAAAACTTGAGTAAGGAAACTTTCAGTACACTCTGTACTTAAAACATAAATACTGTTTAGAACGTAAAATTGTCAGCTTATTTGATATTTTCATGATTATTTTCAGCAATTTCAAAATAGGATAAAGTATAAAAAGATATAAAGTTTTGAAATAAGTATATTTAGAAGGTAGGAAATGAAAATTAATTGAGAAAAGAATTATCTGAACAGTTTATTAGGTTCGGAAAATATGTTTATTTTATGGGAAAAAAATCAAAACACGAGGAAAGAAAAAATATATAAACTATTTAAATGATTTTATAAAAATTCACATTGATAAGGTCAATTAAAAATGAGAAACAGAATTTTTCTACATAAGGATGCTAATGCTTTTGATAATATTGATACAAATAATTAAAAGATAATATCGATATATTCATTCAATTTTTTTTATATTTGTATCTTCCTACAGTAAGAAATTAAGAAGGAGTAAATTCTCTAAAATTGTTTGTTTAAAATAAATGGTCATTATAAGAAAAAATTATCAGAAAGATATTTTGTAAGAAATGAGAATTATTCTATTATTTTTGTGATTAAACTGTTATTCGAAAATAAATTTTGCATGATATTATCTACTTTTTATCACATCTGTAAAGATACTTCAAGAAAACTATATTCTCGTATAAGTGCTCATTAATTATGAAAACACACACATATATACACCTCTATTTGTTTAAAAATTTATTTAATAATATTTGTTCGAATGCTTTTGTCTTTTACATTTAAATTGATCGCGCATTTAAATCTACTATTGCATATTTATATTTATTTGAATTATCTTCGACAATAAATTCGAATTTTGATCGTTTTTTTATCTTGTATTTCCATACATCATCATATATCTATCTATACACGATGGATGTTTTGCAGAGTATGAGAACATTTAGATAATGATCTATTTTCAGAGTAATGCAAATACACATGCAACAATAGATTTTATAAAATCGAATAGGTCTATATAAAGCTTTAATATGAAAAGAAATGAAAAAATAATAGAAATATTTAAAACATAAGTAATACAGAAATTGAAGTTAAACATTTTTTTTAAATCATTAACTGATACATTGATATATTTTTAATTAGTTAATAGGAAAACTGATTTGCCTTTCTTCAATACTTATCGAACTGATCTTGTAAGGTAACGACAGCCTTATTTCATAATGGCTGCCTTAAAGCTTTATAACTTTTTGTCATTTACATGATCGATTCGATAAGTCCGGAGGAATGGTAAATCAGTTAGCCTATTAACTGATTATTAATTTGGAAACTCGGGCAAGAATCGACAACCTTGATAAGTTTTGTTTTAAAAGCTTTAAATTACGAATTTATAAATTTTAAATGGTTTCTCATTCAAAATAAGTTATCAGTAACAGTCAAGTAAATTAATAGAATCAAATGCTCTTAGTTACTGACTACTATGCTTGCTGATCTATAATGATTATAGCCTTTTTTAACGTTATTAGTAAATTAATTTTTTCAATGGCATTCTTTATATGACACTTTTTTAGAAAAAAAATTCATTCCAATATAGAAAAATTTGAAATTTTCGATGCAATTAAATTTGATAGCGAGATCTCAAGTTTGATGACGATAGTTCTTAGAAGTAATTGTACTTAACTAATAAAAGGAAATCGAAATTGTATAATAGATAGTTAGGTATAACAGGTTTCTGATAATAGGTACTTAGATTTCAGTAGCGAAGAATCAAGAGAAAAGAAAAGAAAGAATGCAAAGTTGTATTACAATTTAATAAATTGAAAAAGAATATAAATAATCATTTCGTTCTATTAAAGCTGGATCTTAAATATTCATGTAAAACTTTTTATAGAGAATTTAAAAGAATTAAAATTTTGCGTTTTTTGCAAAGATCTGAAAAAAAGAAATACAGAAAGCACTTTTATGAAACTTTTAGTATATTTATTGCTTACGTTTGCAGTGTATATATACTGGCGGATAAGGTATGAATGGAAAGTGAAGTTGTAGCTTTTTCATTGAATTTTTAATGAATCTTAAATTCCGTTGTAATTTAAAAAGTTTTAGTTTTTGAAGGGAAAATTATGAAAATATTTTTATAGTTTCGGATATATAAAAGTATTTAAGTCCAAGTATCGAAATTTATCAAATATAATCAATAACAAATAAGTAATCAATATTTATTGTAAAAGGGTAGGATCCGTGTACAAAGAGAAGCAAAATACAGTACAAAAAGAAATTATAGTTTTTAGTACGAAACTTCTTTTTACTAACAACAATGTTATGAAACTAAAGTTTTTACAAATGAGGATCAAGAACAAAGGCTACATTTTTTAATTCAAACTTCTTAGCTTGATAACATTGATTACATAATTATAAACATTTTCACCATTGTAATGTATACATTGTAATAAACTTGAATAATTTACTTTTTTATACATATAATACTAACAAAGAAACAGCCATATCCAGATTTAGTTACCAACATATATATGTATTTCTTTTGTCCAATTTATTTTTGGATTACGAACATTTTTTTATATAACAAGTAACATAATTTTGGAATCGAACTTAATCCAGTACATTAAAACACGTTTAATCACTACACCGGATAATCTAGACATAACGTAACTCGAGTCCTAATATGTGCAAGAACATTTCTCTAGAAATTTGGAACACCCACCCCCCCTAGAACATATCAAAAATTTTTTCCAACATATAGATAATATATTGCCCATATTTCGGAACAACAATATAGCCTACTGAGTTCACAGGAGAATGATAAATTCTCCAGAATACAGCCAATGAAGTTATTTTAGCTTTACGTAGAATCGGTAGAGTTGAATTTATCGCTAAAGCTGCTTTTGAAGGAAGAAAGTCAAAGCTGTTGAAAATGAACCTGTAAAAGAAAGAAATTTCAAGATATGTATAGGATGATGTTTGGATTATTGAATTCTTCCAAAACCATTTATCGCATGTGAACCTTTCCTAAATACTATTATTTTGGTTTTAGATAGATTTACATCTATTGAGTATTTTACAATGAATTCTGCTAACAATCTTATTTTCCTTTGCAAAGTTACACAAAATATCTGGTAAAATGACATCATCCGCATAAATAAATGAATTTCTATATTTTCTTCTAAACTAATATCGGGAATATCAAATTCGTTGAAGGTATTCCTATTATATAGGCCTATATATATATCTGTTAAATATTATAGTGCCTTGCAGATCACCTTTTATGACTCTAATTCAATTAGCCAGGCTGATTTGTTTGAATCTGTGCAGGAGCTTTAGAATAAGAGTTATTACTTGGATAAAATTTACACTTATGTCTAATCCCTAACTTTTCGGAGTTTGCTACGATTTACATTATCGAGTGCCTTTGAGAAATCTATGAACATTGCATAAGTTTTGAATCTTCTGTAATTTTAAATTGATTAAATTATGTAGAAGTAATATTTTATCCACGCAGCTATAACCCTTTCGAAAGCTTGCTTGACACTGTTATAGAATTTTGATTACTCAACCATTTGCTTATTTTTTGAGTTAAGAATCCAAGTGAAGAGTTTAGTAATATTAGATATTATTGATAAAGATCTATAGTTCGAAGGATCGTCTTTCGATTTGGTTGTGTAATCAAAATTCTATAACAGTGTCAAGCAAGCTTTCGGAAAGGTTATAGTCGCGTGAATCAAATATTACTTCTACATAAGTTAATCAATTTAAAATTACAGAAAAAATATTAATTTTTTGCAACGCTCTCAGGAAAACATTTTCACCGTAATATTTTATTACAAATTCATTACAAACATTCCTAACAGTGGAGCACATTTAGTAAATGTATTACGAATATAGTCCACATAAAGACATGTATTTACTTTTAAACCTTTAATGGAGTCTTGAAGCTCTTTAAAACTAGTTTAAATGTTCAAAAATAGGTCAAGGTATAGTACAAACCATGTTCATTATCTCCAAAACTCGTAGCATTACACTTCATTTCTGTCTCATAGTAAAATATTCAATGAATAGTTGTAACATATATCAAATGAAATAAATGAAGTAATAATCGATTTATTTCTGACTGTCTTTCGAAAAGTTTTTGAATCCTTGGAATTTATCAGTGTGTCATTAATTTTCTTAACAAATAGCCTATTTTTAGATTTACAAAGTGATTTAGGTTTATATTTTCTTTGCAATTTATTATACTGGACAAATTATGTCCACAATAAATGCATGAACGATAAAGGCAATTTCAACTTTCCTTCGTAGAATAAAATAATCTTCGTCGAAGACAAAGCTTGGTCACCCAAAACAAATTTAGTGACCAAAATTCTTTTAATAGGTACAGTGATCTTTTGCTTATATCAAGAATTTTATTGTATGTATCTAAATCATAAAACAGCAAAGAAATTATTACTGACATAAACCCTATGCGAAATTATTATTGACATTATAAAGAAATTATTACTGACATCCCTATGCATACAGAACTCAATTTATTTGTTTTCTATTCATAAACTTCTCTCTGTCACGCCAAAATTATTATTCTTTTTATTATCCTTAATTAGAAAGGATAATGCAAATTGTCAGTACCATAATTATCTGAAACATCTGTGTATGTACAATACAGTATATTTGTATAGATAAGTCGATACAAATATTTTATTTAGTTTTTATTCTGCCTGAAATTTTTATCCCAAGCATCCAGATATCTCTCTTTTCCTGAGTAATTACTATTCTTTTAAACAAGAGACATAATACTTGTTAGATCTATTATGATCATAATTCGATTTATCTAAAATATCAGGTGATGTAAAAGATATCTGTTATTGCTTTGTCAAGGAAAATAGAAGTTCTGTATTACCGTTTATTACTATTTTTAAAATAAGATTTCATTATTTAGATGATCTAATTCGGAATCCCATTAGTTTCTATTTAAATAATTTTTGTTTTATCTTATAAACTCCAAAAGTTAAGGTATAATGCATCCATTAGATGAACAAAAAATGCGCCCCAATAATAAATGTAGTAATCAGTTAAAGTATTGTTTGTCGCTCGTTTCTTAATCTGAATAAATTTTATATTCAAATATATTAGACTAGAATTTAAAATTCTTATTTTATGTTCAAGCTGTAAAATAGAACAAAGAAATTTGTTTATGAATATTTCTTTTAAAAAGAATATTCAATAGCAAAAAACATTCAATGAACTACAGTACTGTATTATAAAATTTCCAATGCAAAACAAATTTATTTCTTACTGTTTCGAAAGTTGAATGAATAGTAATCATTTGTTTAAATTACTATTCGTTTCCTTTGTTCATTGGCTAATCTAAAATACCTATAGGCTAATAGCTATGCTAAAAATGCCGATTTAAATTAATTAATTCCTAAAAATTAATTGCTTTCTTATTGTAATCTTTAATTTATTCTGTATTACTCGAATGTATTACTCAAGTTCTATGCATTGGAAATATTGACTTAGAAGCTTAAGGATTTCTAGACTTTTATAAATCTCAATATTGCGATTTCGGTAGTCATTTTGAAGAAAATATATTACGATAATTTGATAAAATTATTAAATTATCTTTGTTCTACGGCAATCATTTTAATCAGTTGGGATCGATTCTTAGCTAACATTTATTTTACTTTTATCGATCTACGGTTATCGACCCACAACTACAATAGTTACTGCATCTTACAGTTAAAGTAACCTAGAGAACTCTATGATAAAAGCATATTCCTATTTTATAAACAAAATTATTGTATGTCTTAAATGGCATAACTGAGAAATGTAACAATAAATTAATAATTAATTAATTAAAACAAACCCTTCTTTAATGGATTTGAATTTTCAGTAGGAGTCAAAATATTAACTTTTAAGTCAATTAAATTATAAATCTAAATCGATAAAATTGATAATAAACTTTTTACATAAACTTACATCTCCTTCAATACAATGTCAGGGAAATATTCTTTTAATAAATGCTAAAAAAAGGAATATTTATGAGGAAAAAAATATTCTATGAATTATTATAAAAAAAAAGAAATCAGTTAATAAATAAAATTTCTGAACACGCTGTAGGTCTGTGCATGTTTTATAGCCTACAGCGTATTCTATACAATAGATAGGTTAATATAATGGCTCATAAATTGTATCATTACAAGGTAGAAAAGTTTTTGAATGACTGATTTGATATTATACAACATAAAGATATAGTAAATGTCGAATTAACCGATTAAACTAAAATAATACTATATTTTTTATTGTTTACAATTTTATGTTGAAATTACTTTTTAGTTTAAATTAATAAGTTAATTTTATTTATTATGAATGATGAAAATAATTGCTGTTATTCAGCATTAGAGTAAATTAAAAAAAATTATTTAAAACTTAACATTTTCGAAAAAAATAAAATTAGAATAGTTTAAATCGATTTAATATGAAATTTAAAGTGAACCTAATAAGATATAAATTAGTTTAGCCTTTTAATTGATTTATTATTGGTAATGTTTGCCATCTAAAATATGGGAAGCGCTTTGACTTGCAAATTTCATTAATAAGTTATGTAAGATTTCAAAAAGCTACTTCTGTAATGATATAAGCACACAAGTATTTAAACGTTTATGCATAAAACAATTGAAAAGATGTAAGCAATATAATTTAAATAAAAATTTAACTGTATATTAATTAAATCAAATGTACAGTACAATATGACTGTTTATAGTATATACAAATATTTACGTTAAGACGGAATAATTAATTGTGTATGTAAATTACATATTCATCCAACAAATAAACTGAGAATAAAAGAAATTTAAATTTTTATATGAATTCAGATCTGAATCTATTTATAAAATTAAAAACTTCAAAAAATAATGATAAGAATATTACATAAAAGATTTAAAATATTAGTGAAGGACATTGACTTATTTCACATACAGTACTGTATCTTATTCTCCTTTCTTCATGTTTTCTCTTTGCATGTTTGTGTCTTATTACAGTATGTATCAATGTCAACGTATCGTAAAATTTACATTGTGGATGCTAATGCATTTGTTCTTACAAAAAATTCTAATGCAATCTTAATGTATTACCTTTAGATTTGAAAGTATTGACAATCACTCGCGTAAATAAACTCATTTGTTTATCAAACCAAAAGAAAATAGATGTCAGGTAATTGAAATAAGTTTATCTTCCATCTGCTACATTTGCATCGTAAGTAATGCTGAGTAGGAAATTCAACTTTATTATATGATAAAATTATATTTATACGTGCGTTATTTTTTATTCACAAGCTCGCATAATTTAATACGCTAAATGATCTTTTTAATTATTATTTTTCATCGATAAGATCTCTATTAATAAAAATCACTGATTAATAATATCTCTCACCTGCCCATAATATTTGATCATTTTTTATATAGAAAAACATGAAGTTTTATTAATTAATTATGTTAATAAACAAAAGATAGAATTTAAACATATCTCTATTATAATAATATTTTAATCTTTAAGATTAATCTTTGCATAATAATAATTTTATGTATTAATATACTGTATTAAGTTCATTTAAATAATCCTGTACAGTATATTTGATCAAAAATAGCCATAAATGTAGATTATACATGCCCCTTATGCCCGTATGCACTTATTATTTGTGTCAAAACATGTAGCAACAATTCTTTCTACTTAGTCTTTAAAAATTATATTCTGATAACATCCTGTACTATTTATTAATACTACTTTACTACGAAGTTGATATTTATTGATTAGAAAAATATAAATATAAATTTCGTATAGTTTGCTAGAGGATGCTATTCCAAAACAATATTTACGTACGTACAGCATCTCGTAAATAACGTACATTCCTTAATTTCATATTCCCCATTGCATCTGGGAATTCGAAATTAAGAAATTTACTTTATAAGTAATGTTAAATTCTGTTTCAAAGAAATAAATTAAAAAAAAAAAAAGAACTAGATTGGCGTGTTTAATGTCTTTTCGTAATTAGTTTTATACTCCAGTTTTCTATTCTGGTACTTGCAATTTAAGCAGTTAATTGTATCTTTACATTATTAAATTTATTTAAAGAAGAAAAAGAACTACTCCTATAGAAACGGAATTGTGAAATAGGGCAGAATGGAAAAGTATTTCAAAAAGTTTTCTTCTTGGTTTATAAGAATTGTTATTTGTTATCTCAATTTTCTGATATTAATCAACTTAAAATAGAACAACCATTTATATATATGTTTTAAGTAATTAGTGAAGTATGTTTTTAAAATATTTTTTCCTGGTTAAATTTATAATTTAGAATATGTTAACTTAAATTATTCAGTTAAAGTTGCTCGGACATGTTCTTAATGTATGAAGTTTTATAATTATTATACTGCATATTCAATTTAGCCATTCGATGTTTTTTTAGATTGCAAAATATTAAAACGAACTTTTTTTTTTTAAAGAAACCTTTCCTTCTAGTGATAGATGCATTAAAAATCGTTATTGCAAACGTGTAAAAAATAAAGTAAATGTTAATATACCAATGGCAAAAACTGTAATTCAGAATATTACATTTTGCGATTGATAAGTTGATTACAAAGCTGTCTTATCGACTGGTTTTATAATCAACGTAACAACATCAACGGTATCTTATACTTAAATGTTATTTTAAAAAATACCAATGATGTTTTTTTTTAATATATATGAACATTATCTTTATAAATTACTTTTAAAAGAATTCGAATAATTCGTTAAGGAAATTTGGCACACACATAAACCTGATCAATATCGTATTATATCAATATAATTTATTGATATTACTTGATATTTTTTTATGATTCAGCGATCAGAATTTTCGAAATTCATAATGCTCGTAATAACAGAGTATTCGTAGCAAAAGTATTACATAAATTTTATAAATAATTACATTTAATTTTCATTTTCCGGAAGATATTATTCATAATCGATTTTATAGATAAGATTTTTAAGATGGAATTTATTATTATTATTATTTTATTTTTTCTCTGAACTAAACTGATATAAGAAAATTTTCTTTTTCCTCTTTAAATCAAATTGACCGGGTGTTGTGCATTGAACTGCAGCTTCTATAGGTTAACTTCGTCCGCTGTCAGAATAGACCGATTGGAAAATACGGTGACATAATACGAGCAGCAGTTGGACTAGATAAATCGAGACGTTGACCCCGACTTGATTATCTCTGGTTTTCTCTTGATTCTTGATATCTGCTTCAATAACAGATGATTGTGACAGGCGCCCATTTAATAAAATTCAAGACATTATATCACAGGTGATAAAACGCGATTAATTGACATTATCCGATAAGTTTTGTATGTAATATCTAGTTTAAAAATATCTACAAAAAGTTATCTATTTATTCAAAATTGAAATTTCAGTTTAACGTCTGTTTTGTTTATTTATTTATTTTTCTTTTCAGTTTTTCACTTTTTTTTTCCTTCTGAATGATTTTAAAATACTTGGAGATTGAAAAGTTTTTCAGTTGTAGGCAAATTGTCTATACGGTATATTTCGAATAGTAAATAAACTTCGAAACTTTTTTGTGATTAAGGATTATTTAAATTTTTCTAGAATTCAATTTAATGAATAAAAGATTGACAGAAGGCGATAAGACCCGTTTTTTACCCGTTATTGATATGACATATTTAGAATACGGTATTGATTATCATTATTAATTTAATGATTGACGATGTCATCAATCAATCATTTGTTTTGAATACTACAGGACATTATACTGATTTGGTTAATGGTTTTATGTACCAAAGATTCTCCTTTGAATTATTCATTCGTTAATGAATTTATGTTACAAAATCCTAATGTATTTAGGAAAATACTTTGTTCTTGCAAAAGGTTTTTAATTATTTAAAATTGCCAATTAAACAACAACATTTTAAAAATGATTTTTATAAATTCGTAATGTTATACTGACTATTGCAGTTTTCTACATTTCAGTTTTCTAATTTCAGCTTTCTTTATAGCAATATAATCAATTCCTGATAAAGGATTTCTAGTGAAATTACTATTTTTATTGTTTTTAAATCAAAATTAATTTAAAATATACTGTTAGTTCATGATCAGAATTGAACAAACTTGCTTTCATAGTCATTATCTTCGAATCGTTTTCTACTTCATTGGTCTTACGATTAGCATTATGATATGGATGAGTTATCTTATTGAAATAGTCTACGATAGTTGAAGATTCTATCATAGTGAATAGACATACGAAACATCGAACATTGATTTTATATATAAATACTCTCACGCGTCGTAGAAAATATAGTAATTTAGGAGATTCATTCGGGTATTTTTATTTGGGTAAGGAAAAATTTCTTCTTGTCATAATGCCAAAAATGTGGAAAATAGAAAATATTGTGTATGAAGTGATCATCTGGCTTTTTCAGACTAAATCTAGCTCGATCGATTATCTTTAAGTAAGTTTGATAAATGAAATCGAACATCGAAAGCCTGCATCAAGACTTAATCAATTATCGTTATGTTAGCTTTGATAATCGCGCGGTAATGGATTCTCCTACCATGTGGGATTCGTGCTCGAATCCCACATGGTTGGAGGATTCGAGCACGAATCCCATACAGGAAAAAATAAAATAAAATAAAATTTTTTTTTTTCTTAATGGAAGAGCAGCAGTATAAGCTATATATAGAAGAATATCATTCCCTTTAGCATTCATTTTCTCTAAGAATATAATGGATCTCTATATCTTTGAGGTTTATTATCTTCGTAAGTGACATTGACTATTTCAATAGTATTTATCAAAATTGGACTTTACAAATTAGATTATTTAAAGAAACATACGAAAAGATTGAACAAAGGGCAAAAGTAGCCTATATAAATTTTTTATTTCGTTTCTTATTGATTATTTAAATAATAAAAGATGAAAACTGGAACTAGTAAAATAATTTTTTCAAAGCGTAAATAAAACAATACAGAACTAGTATCATTTATATTTTTCTAATTTATGCCAAAAAAAAGTTTTACCATTTATCCATGAAAAATATTTATATGCTAGAATAAAAGTTATAGAAAGTATATATATTTCGATGCTCCATATTATTGCCTATTTAATCTAAATTTTGATGATTTTATTACCATCTTTGTGGAGAAAAATAAATGAAATTTGAAATATCTAATACGCAAAATGAAGAGAAAGCGATCGATAAAACGCCTAGAATAGCGATTCTCGGTCACAATCCTCGAAAATATACAGGAGTTGATAAATATATGGATATGTATGCGATATCTTAATAAATTTTTAAAGTGTATGTAACTTATTAAAGAAATAGATATAAATTTTAATATAAGTAATTTAATTATATTAGTGAAATAATTAAAGAGAAAACTAGAATTTTTATTCTTTAAGATACAAATTTTAAAAATATTCCTCAGTACGTAAAGAATTAAAAAAAAAATTATTTTTATCGTTTGTAATAAAATATTGAATTGGGACATTAACCTAATTAAGATTTATTGATCTTACTGAATCTAATATTTATGTATATTCATTAAACTCAATGAATATTCGAAACGATAACAAATTTTCATTTATTTATGTTTGAAATATAAATAAATAATTTTGCATATATGATAAATATGTTTTATTCGTTCAGAATTTTTAGTATAATAAATAAAGCTCTAACTCCATATAACTTTCAGAAAGAAACATTTTAAAATGAAAATATACAAGTTAAATGATTAATTTTGTTTTGTATATGTGAATACTACTTCTATACATTTGTAGTTTGCATGTCTGTTCTAAAGTGCTTTATACAACACATCTACTCATTCTGAAATGTATTTTAGAATATTTTTTATCTATGACGAAAACTAAAATAATTTTATAATTTGCTAGTTTATAGTCGCGATAATAAAAATAAAATTGACAGAAATTTATACTAAATACTACTACATTTGGCATATATTATTTACTTTTATTTTATCTGTAGCTGTAATAACAAGTTCATTCCCAGCTAATTAACAATAAATGACATTAATAAACAGTGACAGGATTGAGTAATGAACTCAGTATTGTGTTATCTTATCGTCTATTGGATAAATATTCTTTTATGCGATTTGAAAGTTTCAAAGAAAATTTGTAGTTTGTTACATTTCCATATTAAAATAAATTGTAGATATTTTGGATTTGATTTTTGTTTTCATTTTTACGTTCTAATCGTCGTGGAATCTGAAAACTATCCGCAAAAACCGCATTTAAGTATTTTACGAGATTGTGGTAGGAGATTTATATAAATCTACCACAATTACACGAATGAGTTTTACTGTTATAGTTACGTTGATTTAATGAATGAAATAAGTATATTTCCTAATAAAATTATTGATAATAAATAAATAGCAAAACTTAAAAAAATAATATTAAAAAATTATGAATATTCAATAAAATAAAATATTATTTATACTGTTACAGGTAATTTGGATTTTTAAATACTTTAATGTCAGTATCACGTTATTATTACTCCAGGACTATTGTGAGATTTAATGATTACTTTCCCTAAAGGATTTTTAAAATTTCCTCTAAAATTTAACATTTTAAAACATTTTCCTTAATAATAAACAATAATATATAGTCAAAAATAATACAACTAGTATTAACTTTTAAACATAATGTTTATTAATGTATACAAATAAAATTATTTTCTTACAATCAATTTATTAATTGTTTTTGTACATTATAAGATTCTAAACCGAGCTACACGACACTCGTTATCTGAAGAATAATACAGTGCAATACAAAACTTTCTGAATTTTCCAAGAGCTCATTAATTCGGCCACCCATTTCCCCAATTAGATTAGATTATAGCTATTATTTTATTTCCTATAATAAATTTTATTTGTGTTGATGAGTAGAATAGTGAAAAGTGTACCAAGTGACAAGAATATATAATAAATGTCAAAATTTAAATGAAATTGATCCTTACTTTATTAGTACAAAAATAAGAGGGGGAAAAATCGTTTATTCTTGGTAAAGTTATGAAATTAGATTATATTATTTGATTTCAGATAACCTGGTTGCATTGATTTATCTTCGTAAGTCAACTTTATAATTTAACATTGTCAATATATTTTATTTTAAAATGGAAAAACACCATATAAAATCTAAAAATTTGTCGTCATTATTGTGATTCAGCAATTCTCAAAATTTATTAGATTTATTAGTTACATAAATATTGTTAATTTATGTAGAACCGAAATTAATTATGAAATCACTCATTATTTATTGTTTATGGATTTTTCTCTTCAATTTATTAATAATAGACATACATTTTATATTATTTCCTTCTCCCATTTTCTCACAAGTCGTGGATAAATCATTGTTAATATTGAAATAAATCTAAAAGTTTAAAAAACAAAAATGTTTTCAAATTTCCAGAAAAAAATGTAAAATATTTTTAAATTTCTACTGCAATTCAATAAGAAGAAATTCTTTATTAGGTCAGTTTTAGTTTGTTTTTTTTAATTGTCTTATTACTAGGTACTTTATCGTAAATTTAATTAGATCATGTGAACTATTAAGTTATATTATAAATTATTGTCACATATCCTTTGAAGTATTGATCTTTTTAATATGATAGAATTATTTAATGTACTTGGTTACTCACTAAAATTCTTAGAATTAGTCTGTAATGAATTTAATTTATAGCTATCAAGTTATTAAAGTAATTCATTATTTTCTCCTTTTTTTTATTTAAAAAAATGCATATTTAGAAATAAATTTATTAAGAAATACAGATTAGAATAATGTTATAAAATTTTATAGTTTTATGGCAGATATTAACTTATCAAGTAATTTCTCTCATCTCTAACACATAGCGTTAAATAAGGATCAATATTAAACCTCTATCATTCTATAATGTGGCTTTGATACGTGCTGCGGATGAAAATCGATTTTTTTTCTTAGCCTTTAAGTTTGAAATAAAATTTTAGGCCAACGACTCAAAACAAAATAAATGTATAATTTTATTATAGTCATGAAAAGTTGCATAATTTTTATACATTGTTTTAAAATAAGAAAAAAACATTATTATGAAAGCTTTTAAATGAATAAAAATGTAATACTTCCAAATATAAAAAAATCTACTGAATTATATCAACATCAAATTTATACTTCAATGTTGATTTTATTCTAAAGAAGCACGTACAAAGCTGATTTGACGAAATTCAATATGTAGTTTGTTGTTCGTATTTGAACATAAAATGAAATTAAGAATTTCAATAAAGCTTTTTTGAATCAGTAATAAATTATAAAATTGGTAATATACGTTGATAAAATGTATAGGTAACCCAAGTTTTATACAAATTCAATCAAACCCCCCTTTTTTTAGGTCAGTGTTAAAACAAAAAACTATCATATTTGTATAATATTTACTTTCTTGATTAAATTCTTAATATATCTTTAACCATTAGATTTGATAGGAAGTCCATAAGGACTAATTTAACGAAATAATTAATAGAGATTGAAACATTTTGCGAAAATAACATACGTAAACCTAGATGAAATTTTTAAAATTTAATTGAGATTTTTTTTGACTTCATCAATGTATTCATTCATGAATTAGATAATTTAAATAATTTCAAAAACAGTACTAAAAAGTATATGTATGATTATAGACCAGAATAAGACGAATTGCTCCAGTTTAAGGAGAAAAAAACAAAATTAGAAAATGAGGATTTGAAGCTAAAGATCAAACTATCTATTTTCAGAGTTGTTATATTGTATAATTTAGTATTACTAAAAGTAATTGAAGTGTATATATTTTATATGCAAAAATTCAAAAAGTAAATGTTTATTTGATAAAAAATTTAAAGATCATTACGAAATGTAAGATTCTGTAAAAGCTGTTTGTATTTGAAGATATATGCTTTGTAACTTCTAATGTACTAATCAGAAAAACTGCAATTCAGAATATTACATTTTGCCATTGATAAGTTGGTTGTAAAGCTGTCTTATCGACTAATTTTATAATCAATACAATAATACGAATGATGTTTCAAGAAAATATTGTTCTAAAATACAAACTTTTTAAACTAAAATTATTATCATCTTTATAAATTATTTTTGAATAATTTGAATAGTTCTTAAGGAAAGTGCTATCCTGATAATGGAATAAAAATCTCATTGTTACTATTTAATATGAAACAGAAAAAATATAATAATTATATTTGATACAAAAAAATTTTTTAATGTTGAAATATATTATAATACAGATGTTTGTGTCATAGAAAAAGTTTAATAAAAATAATGTAATAATAAATGAGAATGAAGTAAAATGTAAAAAAAAACTGCATATTTTTATCTTCATTATTTTGTCTATTTTCTTTATAATGCAGCTAAATCAGTTTATAATCGATTATTATTTACACGAAAAAATTGAATTAATTGAAATGTCAAACTAGAAAAAGAATGCAAAAATTCAGAAATTAAATTTCGTTATAAAAAAAGTTTAATATTAATTTTCTCTCGAAATATAAACTAAATTAGCATTTTATCATTAGAAACAAAAATTTTAATGGAATTTAATGGTAAACAAGAGAAAGCTGTATTTTCCTCTTACATTTGTAATTACATGGGAAGCTAGCAAATTAATATTCATCATTTCTCTATGTTTACATCAATGTCTGGGAGATGGCCAACACCCCTTCTACTGATAGTGGAAAGGACTTCAACCTATGTAATGGGGATGCTGAGAACTGATAGGATGAAGACAATGAACAATAGATAAACATATACGCATTTAAAATTATTTGTACGCTAAAATAAGTGATACATTTTTCTTTTTACGTAAGACATAACTATGTAGAAAAAACAGAATAATTTCTATTAGGTTTTAAGTTAGATTATGTGCAAAAAATAGCAACTTAATTATACTAATTTTTCCATTTTTTTTTATAAATGAATGAAATTAAAAACTAATTATATTAACTGATTATGTAAATCAGATAATTATTTATAAATTTTCCTGTTCATTTTATAAGAGAAAAAATGCCATGCTATCTCTGACCTACTATTCAAATATTGTTATTAAAAGTCTCTCATACTTTTATAATTTTCCTACTTATATTTTACATGAATAATTCATTTAAATTATAGAATAAGTCTGCCTAATGTAGACATAACTTTTATACACTTCATTAATATATTACTTTAAATTATAATATTAAAACATTTAATAAAATAAAAGAAACCTTATTACCAGTTTTTCTTTATTTTTCTTTTATCTCTTTAATATATAATTCTTTTGAATTTTAATAAATAAAAACCTACAAACACATTTCGATAAAAAGAACTGCCATTACATCCAAGTCTGCTGGAGTTAGATGAAGCTTTACTATTATAGCCATTAGTTCTAACCTAGATTTTGTATGGAAAGAACAGACAGATCTAAAAGAGATTTTCGAGTAGAAAGAAAAATATAGAATAAATTATTTTTAGATAAAAGTTTAACTTAAATTCCCTTTTACCAAACACCAAACATTTAAATGAGATCAACATTGCATCAATAGGGGCATAGAAGTATGAGAAACGATACTAATGTCGTTTTGGTCAGTGAACTCGCAATGCTATCTATCTCTTCATGGAACGTCCTTTATCGTAACGACAGCATGACCTTTGATATTTCCTTCGTTCATCGCATAACATCAAGGTCAAATGGTTTCTTTTTATTAAAAAAAATTAAATAACGGTGACCTAGTTTTATTTCTTTGATTAAGTATTGTTTGGACGTATTATAAAAAAAACGAACGTTATAAATACCCAAAATATATTCTGACATTATATTTTCTAAATTTGTATATTTTGTTATAAGCATTTTATGTATCAAATCAAATTTAATTAAAATAAAACTTAATGTAATAATCCACGTTTTAATATGTTATATATTTTAAAGGATTAGCATTTAATCGATAAATGTATTTTTAAATATTTGAAAACATACAGGAAAATCTAACGTTAAAAGTAAAAAGGTAAATAAAAATCGAAATGTTTTATTTGATATTAAAACATGAATATAGAAGTAGGTCACGAAGAGGCCCTATGTACTTTTCCATTATCTTATTTCGGTCAGCTGTTTCATTAAAGTTATGACATAATTAAATCGTCGTAAAAAATGTTTCTTTATTTATAAGGGCTTTATATATAATAATAATAATAATAATAATAATAATAATAATAATAATAAACGTGATGAGTTTTAATACTGAAATTGTTAAATATTTATTTATTTTATAATGAATGGTAAGGAAAATGTTTCTACCTGGAAAATAATTTCATGTCTCTCGTAAATTAAACTGCCAAGACATTTTTAGACTTGTGAAGTAATTCATGTCGTTTTATTAAAATGAAAAATAATTGATAGATATAATATTTTTGTTCGTCATTTCAAAATTTTATTATTTTAAAAGAGAAATATGTAATAAATAAGTTACATAAGAAATCAAAACAATTCCTTAGAAGAAAGTTGGACTGGAGCCTATTCCTTACACTTGACCAGTCATAAGATAGCAATAAACTCATTGTCTATAAAAATCTTTTTTTAAATATTTAATTCATTAATTTTCATTTTTATCATATTAAATTTAAATAAGAATAGTCTTATTGAACACATTACATAATATGATAATGAATATAATTTTATACCAATAGCGATAATGATTTTGAGTTATCGGAATATTGATTTATAGATGTTTTATTGGGAAAAATTTCGCATGCAGATTTTTTTGTAGAAGTACAAAAATCTAAACAGTGTAATGTATCTATACATTGCGGCTTATGTAAGCTGATCAAAATTTTATGCAGTGTCCTTAGCCCAAGTCGGAAGTATAAGCATGTTGGGTACAAAGCCTTGGACACTATTTCCCAATCACTGTCTGAGGAAAAGTAAACACATTTCTGGCTGCTGTTCAAATTTAGTTTAAAAACAATTACTATTACGTCATTATACCTAGTTCCTATGTTGATGTAAATGAATTATTGACATCAAGAGTTGGATTTACTACTTATGTCATATTTGAAATAATTCGTTTTGAAGCAAGTAGAATATTGAGGTTAGATTTTCTATAATTTCATTCTTACTCACATCTGTCTGTCTTAAATATTTCAGTTTTACTTGACTAAGCTTACGTAAGGCATAAACATACAATTTGTAATTGCTGCAAGTAGACTATTTTTAATATCAGAAATATTGTAATAATTATAAATTATAATCCTTTAGATTCAGAAATATAATGTAGGTCTGTAACCATTATTTATTAGAATTTCTGTAGATAATTGATTATCATACGTCGTTTTATCTTATGGGTGATTCCTTGATTTTCAATAGTACTTATGAATAAGTTTTATTTTTGTTTTATTCTTTGGATCTCTCAAATGAGTTCATTTCTTGCTAATCTTATTAGCGACCAGACTGGAAATCAGAGAGTAAAGACAAAGTTTACAAGTGTATTGTACATACAGTGAAACCTGTGTAAGCCGGACTTGTGTGGTACCGAATATTTATTCTGGTTTGATATGTTTCCGTTTTATTAAGGTTTCATTTTGGTTAGGTTTTACTGTATTACTAAGAAACAAATCAAATATAACATTTAAATATACATGTTTTTTTTTTTTAAATTATAGTTCTTTGTTTACAATTTTTATTGATTTTTAAACCACAAGTTTACTTTTCATTATATTTTAATTTAAACAGGATACAAAGGAAAATACAAAGTCTAATTTTATACTTAAAATAATTGTAAGATTGTAAATCTATAAAGTATCAAAGTTTAAAATTTTTAAAAATGATGTCTTTATTTTATTTCATATTTTTAAATTGAAGACTTGAATTTAGGCATGTTTAAATTAATTAAAATTGAAATTGAAGACAAAGTTTGTCGAAATAGTCACCTTTTTTAAATTCAATTTCATATCAAGCAAAAAGTATAGTCCCAATTCTGTACGGCTGGAAAGATAGAAGACATCTGTTTTGTCTCCGTTCCGTTTTTGGAAGGCGTTTTAACGTTTTTAATCGAATGTTTTTTTCCCATGTTTTAAGGGAATTATTATTTTTTAAATATTAGGCGATCAAATGGCGTAAAAGGAAAGGCCAAGTTGGCAAAAAAAGATGTATTCCGGAATATGAAAATAAATAAAAATATTACTATTTCGACAGACTTTGTCTTCAATTTTAATATTAATTAATATTAAAAATAACCAACGCAGACTTTTATTAATTGATTAAATTATTTCATGATTAATAAAAATAACTAAATAAATACGTAAGTCCTAACATAAGACAAGGACTATAGTTTTATTTTTTTTTAAGTGTAAATTATATATTTATATGTAATATTTAGTTTATTAAAGATTGCTGATGATTCATTACGAAAATTTTGATCGTATACATATTACTTACGGAAAAACTAATCACACTTACGTTACTCGCCAATAAATTCGCAGCGCATAAATTATTCACCGAATAATTGATTGTAACACATTTCTCTCTGAACAATTTATCATCAAATAATTGATCGCTCTCTCTTTACCAAGACTAACTGTAAGTTATAGTAGCATCTTTCGAAATAACGAAAGCAATATACAAAATGAGTTGATTACGACTTCGATATTGTGAGAAGAAACGTTAAAAATATTCAATTGTTTAACAATTTCCATCAACAAATATTTCCATTGATATCGAAATATATTTTAACATTATTTTATTTTTTTTTTAGAATTATTTCATCATGAGAAATTTTCAGTATTGAAACTCGTATTGAAATACTTGAGAAGGTAAATGACCTATGAGTCAAACAAAATGCCTTCACATATTTCGACTGTTAACCATCTGATAATTTTATTTTTTAAAAAGGAAACATTTATAATAATTTCGCTAATAATTATTTATTATTTTTAGTTTAAATACATTTTACATTAATTATTCTTAATTATACTTTTTTTTTTTTAAAGTTTTGGTTTAATTTAGTAAATTTATTTGCTTATAAAGTTATTGAATGATTAGATTAAGTCCATTCTATTTATATATTTATTTATTAATATGTTAATTGTAGTGTATTTTTACAATATTAAATATATAAAATTTTATAAATTAATTCGTTATATCAAACTAACTTGCTAAAATAAGTATCCTACAGTACTTAGAATGATATAAATAATCATTTATAATAAACTACAGTACTTTTGTTTTTTATGAAGTATATACATAGGTCATTACATTTAACAAAAAGAAAAAAATAGGAAATGTAATATCGCAGAAATGATAAAAGTATCAAAATGTATACAGTACAAGCTTACTTTTATCTACATTTACATCCGTTTAAACATTATGAAATAAAAGTTAACAAATTCTTTTCAAAATAATTGACTAAATATTTTTAAATATTAAAAATTTTCATAATTAATTAAACTAGAAAATATTGATTTAAATTTACGCTTATTTTTGTTCAATAAAAACATTTAATAATTAAGTTATATAAGCTGTGTTTAACTCTACATATGAATGTATTAGTTTCATTACGTTAATTAATAGAGAATTTAATATAATAGCTAACTTAGATAATACTTTTAGCATTTAATACGCTGGAGTTGAATGCACTAGTTATTAGCACCTGCCGATATTTGTCACATTGCACATGCAATGCCGAAGTAATTAAACAGATATTTAATGACCTTCTGTATCAGAGATAAGGGCAAAAAATTAACGATATATTTTTAAATATGTTTACATCGAATAAATAGAAATCCGCGAAGTACATTTTCCGTGACTAAAGTATGCATATCTGATTCATTTTACATGCTAAAATACGTACAGTACAATACAAAAAAAAAAAAAATTTAAATAGAATCTGTATCCTATTTATTAAGACAAATGATGCTGGTATATTTTATGTCTTATTTTTAGTTTAATTTTTACTCTAATAGCTCTCTTCTGCTAAGAAATTGGTATATAAATTTAATAGTCACAAGAAACATTAAAGAATTTTTTTTCCTCAGGAGTATCTACTATCATAATTTTTATGTACTACTGTTATAATTTCTTGATTTTATATTCTTGTCCGATATTAATCTAAATACATACAGATGTTTGAATTGGCATAAATTTCAGGTTTATTTAGCTATTTTCTCTTACGGTAATACTTCTAATTACAGTGTTCACTGGAAAAAATAGGCCTGTTATTTTCATAAACAGTAGTCTATGTTCAAAATTTATACATTTCTAAATAATTTAAGCGACTGTCTCTATAAAAATTGAAGCCAGCATCATTTTAATTCTTTATTACTAGCATAGAATATGAAATTTGAATTATTCTCATCGTTCAATAAAAGGATATGTCAGTTGATTGATAAATGATCAGTTATTAAGTCATTCATGAGTTAAAGCTTTAGGAATTTTTCTTTAGATAAACATCAGTTTTGATTGCAGAACATTAATGGTCTGTAATCAATATTCGCAATATTAAGTATTTTTGATATTTATTTTTAAATTTTTAATGAATTTGACATTTTCAAATTCTTCGGTATTGTTTTAGGCCTATATTAATCAAATATTGGATCTTACATTTGTTATGATAGATTTAATAAATCTATTGACATATAATTTATTATTAGGACAGAGCAAACAGTAAATAATTATATATAAAATGATTGTAAGATCTGTCTTGATTATCTTATAGATAGAGGAGGAAACCGATTCTTAAATACCAACAATAATAGTGTTTAAGAGTTATTGATATCTGAAAGCATCATAAAATTAATTTAATGCAATATATTTTGTTTCCAGTTTGTAAGTAAGGACTAATTAATTGTTATTTATAAATGGGAACAGACGGTTGAACTTTAGTAACATTCTTAATGCCACATAACTTAAAAGTAAGACTTGGCGGGATGATTTGCTGTTATTAATAGGTCTATTCAGTTGTTATTTTTTGCATTTTTAATTTTATCGCCAATATTTTGGATATTTCGGTGGCACTTAGGTTTAAGGTATAGATATATAAGATAAAAATACATTTACTTAAAAACAATTACAACTTTTTAAAATACTTTAAAAATAAATTTTTGTTCTTGTTGAATAAATTGAAATAATTAATTCTATCAGAATTTTTTTATACCAAATACGTAAAAATTTTTGACCGAAACATTACAGTATAAAAAAATTATCTTTATAAGGTTAGTTTTTTTATTGCGAAGAAGTAAATAACTTTAGAAAAATGCTAAATTAATTTCACAGATTTCATTTCAAATTCATTTCACATTCAAATTCGTATAGCAGCATCATTGACCTCATAAATTGTACAGTATGTCTTTCTGTAACATCCTTAATATAGCTGCTATCGCATTACGAGATATAAAATGTTATAAAGTTAGTTTATGATCATAAAGATATAATAGCAAAAGTTCAGTTTATGATTCACTTCTGTAAAATTATTTGTAGTTTACGATTTTACAGGTAGAATATGGTTCGAAGGTAGATTAAAAGGTCGATCGAACTTCAGGTTAGGAGATCAATTTTGTAGTGTTATTTACATCCTTTGACATTTACTGTACAGTATTTTATTGCCTACGCATGTACATAAAGCTAATAGATCCATCCTGATTTGGACCGTGTGATATTATCAGTTGTCACATGTGACCTTTATTTAAAAAAAAATCTTGTATTTTCCCATGGGTAATTGAATTAATGAGCTTGCCTCTGTGGCTCCATCTGATGAGGATATATCCAAAGTTATGTGATATCTCACTCACATCAGGATATATTTTCTTTCAGAGCAAATAATACAAAAATTGCTTTAAGAAAAAAAATAATACTAAATGCATCAATTGTTCCTACGGCCTGTATCCAATATCCTTATTAAAATGTTACATTTTATTTGTGCGTAAGGATCACGTATATCGTTTATGAAATAATGATGAGTGAATAATGTAAATTTAATATTATAAATACTCTTATAAATGCTGCAATTTGTTTTAGAATAATGATATCCTAGTTTTGCCAAACAATATTGTTGCCAGAAAGTCACAAACGATTCTTAATATATATATGTTTATTTCCAATACATCTCTAATATTTTCGTTTAATAGTTAAAAGATATTTCAATAAAAAGTAGAAAAAAAGAGTCTCTATCTAAAGTAACCATGTAACTGCAGTAACCCACATTACTCTCTCATTATGTCCACAAAAGTTATGACCTCCTGTACAAATGTCATGAAACTCTACACAGAAAATTGGCTGGCTGAATCCTAAGGGAAAATAAAATGAAATATGCCAATCAAACTTTTCCAAAATAAGGCAGCAATAAGATGAAAAATGCATTTTAGCTTAGTGACGTCATTTTCGGGAAGAGGAAGAGCAGGCGGATGAAAAAAACAGTTTTATATAGTAAATAAAATAAATTGCTTTAAAAATAAAATCAAAAAGACACTAAAGAAAACACATTTTAGACATAATTGCAAAAGAAATGTCATATCCCGAGAGAAGTTGTTGCATCTAGCGCAAGCATGCAGTAGGAAAAATAGGGAATATGTGTAAGGAATTTTTATGCGTCAAAGAATCTTCTCTTCGAATTAATATATATTTATGGTATAAATGGTAGTTTGCTTTGAGCATTTGCTTTAAAAATATCATTAGAAAAAACTATTTAGGGCACTTGTATTTTTTTTTTTAGTTACCAGAAATGACGCCATTAAACGGTACACACATTTTTCACTTTACTAATACTTTATTTCACAAAAAAATTTATTTTCTCTTCTAATTCAACTGGTCAATTTTCTATATGGAGTTTCATAATAATTTGTATTTTTCCTCTTTTTTTGTAATATCAAGTTGATAAAAAATTCTAATTTTTTAAAGAAAATAAAATATAATTCAGTTAAAAAGTTTGCGGTAAAAAGTATTTATATCAATAACTTTCAAATTAACATTATAACGTATTTTATTAACAGAGACATCTAAAAATATAAAAAAAAATTAGAGACATTTTATGCTATTTTTGTATATCTATATATTTTATAATTAAATATTTATTATGAATTAAACAATTATTCTAGTCAATTCAATTAAAATTTAAGCATAAAACGATAATAAATTATAAAATGAATATTATAAATATTTTTATTAATTAATAAAAGCTAAAAGTAAAGAGTTTTATAAAATATAATTTATTTAATTTATTTTTTTAAACACGTTATTAAATGACGCATATGAAATAAACGTAGTTTTCCCTCTTTAAAACCGAACAAATTAGAAAAAAGGGTCTGAAAATAAAAAAAAGATGGAATTTTTTTTGGACGAAACTTTTTTGAAAGTTTTCTCTGTTAAACCGAGACAAGTTAATTTGGTTTCCTAATTCGTCACCTAGCGGATTTTTCTCGAACTAGCACGAAATGGAGGAAAGAAGTTGGCGAGGTGAGTTCATCCATTCGACAAATAGTATTCAGGTGTCATAAAATTCGAAATATTAATCATTACTCGTATCAATTGCAAACGCTTTTATCATTAACTTACATTCGATTTAAATAATCGTTTGCCAATTACTAACTGTGTCTTTCTTATTATAATTTAAAAAACGTATTGTGTTTTTTAAATACTACCTTTATTATTATTATTATTATTATTGTATGATTTTTATTTTAAAAACATTATTATTAAAATTAATATTTTTCGATGTCGACACGTAACGTGCTCGTCGACGTTTCATCGGGAAAAAGATAATTTTTTCGAAATGATATTAATCAATTTCATGAAATTGATTATTTATTTAAATTTTGAATGAAACGTGACTTTAATTCATTCTAAAATAATATAAAAGAAGAGCTGTGTGGAATTTTTAAGATATTAAGAATAGTTTCTCTTTAAATTCTTTAGTTTACTGCATTTAAATATTGTTTGTTTGTTTTTTTTTCTTTTTTTGTTTGTTTGTATTGCTTCTAAAAATACATTCTAAAGTAAGAAACGAGAAGAAAAAAAAGTAGCTTTACTTCAACAGGTGCATTTTTCTAAATTATTTGCTTTAATGAAATTAATCTTAAATAAGTATTTTTTTAAAGAAAATTTTCTAATTTCTACTTGACATTATTTATTTATTAAAATTTTTGTTAATGNGCGTAAAAGGAAAGGCCAAGTTGGCAAAAAAAGATGTATTCCGGAATATGAAAATAAATAAAAATATTACTATTTCGACAGACTTTGTCTTCAATTTTAATTAAATAATATGACAATATTATTTGAATTAAAGTTTTTTTATTCATTTTATTATTTTAAAAGAGAAATATGTAATAAATAAGTTACATAAGAAATCAAAACAATTCCTTAGAAGAAAGTTGGACTGGAGCCTATTCCTTACACTTGACCAGTCATAAGATAGCAATAAACTCATTGTCTATAAAAATCTTTTTTTAAATATTTAATTCATTAATTTTCATTTTTATCATATTAAATTTAAATAAGAATAGTCTTATTGAACACATTACATAATATGATAATGAATATAATTTTATACCAATAGCGATAATGATTTTGAGTTATCGGAATATTGATTTATAGATGTTTTATTGGGAAAAATTTCGCATGCAGATTTTTTTGTAGAAGTACAAAAATCTAAACAGTGTAATGTATCTATACATTGCGGCTTATGTAAGCTGATCAAAATTTTATGCAGTGTCCTTAGCCCAAGTCGGAAGTATAAGCATGTTGGGTACAAAGCCTTGGACACTATTTCCCAATCACTGTCTGAGGAAAAGTAAACACATTTCTGGCTGCTGTTCAAATTTAGTTTAAAAACAATTACTATTACGTCATTATACCTAGTTCCTATGTTGATGTAAATGAATTATTGACATCAAGAGTTGGATTTACTACTTATGTCATATTTGAAATAATTCATTTTGAAGCAAGTAGAATATTGAGGTTAGATTTTCTATAATTTCATTCTTACTCACATCTGTCTGTCTTAAATATTTCAGTTTTACTTGACTCTAAGCTTACGTAAGGCATAAACATACAATTTGTAATTGCTGCAAGTAGACTATTTTTAATATCAGAAATATTGTAATAATTATAAATTATAATCCTTTAGATTCAGAAATATAATGTAGGTCTGTAACCATTATTTATTAGAATTTCTGTAGATAATTGATTATCATACGTCGTTTTATCTTATGGGTGATTCCTTGATTTTCAATAGTACTTATGAATAAGTTTTATTTTTGTTTTATTCTTTGGATCTCTCAAATGAGTTCATTTCTTGCTAATCTTATTAGCGACCAGACTGGAAATCAGAGAGTAAAGACAAAGTTTACAAGTGTATTGTACATACAGTGAAACCTGTGTAAGCCGGACTTGTGTGGTACCGAATATTTATTCTGGTTTGATATGTTTCCGTTTTATTAAGGTTTCATTTTGGTTAGGTTTTACTGTATTACTAAGAAACAAATCAAATATAACATTTAAATATACATGTTTTTTTTTTTTAAATTATAGTTCTTTGTTTACAATTTTTATTGATTTTTAAACCACAAGTTTACTTTTCATTATATTTTAATTTAAACAGGATACAAAGGAAAATACAAAGTCTAATTTTATACTTAAAATAATTGTAAGATTGTAAATCTATAAAGTATCAAAGTTTAAAATTTTTAAAAATGATGTCTTTATTTTATTTCATATTTTTAAATTGAAGACTTGAATTTAGGCATGTTTAAATTAATTAAAATTGAAATTGAAGACAAAGTTTGTCGAAATAGTCACCTTTTTTAAATTCAATTTCATATCAAGCAAAAAGTATAGTCCCAATTCTGTACGGCTGGAAAGATAGAAGACATCTGTTTTGTCTCCGTTCCGTTTTTGGAAGGCGTTTTAACGTTTTTAATCGAATGTTTTTTTCCCATGTTTTAAGGGAATTATTATTTTTTAAATATTAGGCGATCAAATGGCGTAAAAGGAAAGGCCAAGTTGGCAAAAAAAGATGTATTCCGGAATATGAAAATAAATAAAAATATTACTATTTCGACAGACTTTGTCTTCAATTTTAATATTAATTAATATTAAAAATAACCAACGCAGACTTTTATTAATTGATTAAATTATTTCATGATTAATAAAAATAACTAAATAAATACGTAAGTCCTAACATAAGACAAGGACTATAGTTTTATTTTTTTTTAAGTGTAAATTATATATTTATATGTAATATTTAGTTTATTAAAGATTGCTGATGATTCATTACGAAAATTTTGATCGTATACATATTACTTACGGAAAAACTAATCACACTTACGTTACTCGCCAATAAATTCGCAGCGCATAAATTATTCACCGAATAATTGATTGTAACACATTTCTCTCTGAACAATTTATCATCAAATAATTGATCGCTCTCTCTTTACCAAGACTAACTGTAAGTTATAGTAGCATCTTTCGAAATAACGAAAGCAATATACAAAATGAGTTGATTACGACTTCGATATTGTGAGAAGAAACGTTAAAAATATTCAATTGTTTAACAATTTCCATCAACAAATATTTCCATTGATATCGAAATATATTTTAACATTATTTTATTTTTTTTTTAGAATTATTTCATCATGAGAAATTTTCAGTATTGAAACTCGTATTGAAATACTTGAGAAGGTAAATGACCTATGAGTCAAACAAAATGCCTTCACATATTTCGACTGTTAACCATCTGATAATTTTATTTTTTAAAAAGGAAACATTTATAATAATTTCGCTAATAATTATTTATTATTTTTAGTTTAAATACATTTTACATTAATTATTCTTAATTATACTTTTTTTTTTTTAAAGTTTTGGTTTAATTTAGTAAATTTATTTGCTTATAAAGTTATTGAATGATTAGATTAAGTCCATTCTATTTATATATTTATTTATTAATATGTTAATTGTAGTGTATTTTTACAATATTAAATATATAAAATTTTATAAATTAATTCGTTATATCAAACTAACTTGCTAAAATAAGTATCCTACAGTACTTAGAATGATATAAATAATCATTTATAATAAACTACAGTACTTTTGTTTTTTATGAAGTATATACATAGGTCATTACATTTAACAAAAAGAAAAAAATAGGAAATGTAATATCGCAGAAATGATAAAAGTATCAAAATGTATACAGTACAAGCTTACTTTTATCTACATTTACATCCGTTTAAACATTATGAAATAAAAGTTAACAAATTCTTTTCAAAATAATTGACTAAATATTTTTAAATATTAAAAATTTTCATAATTAATTAAACTAGAAAATATTGATTTAAATTTACGCTTATTTTTGTTCAATAAAAACATTTAATAATTAAGTTATATAAGCTGTGTTTAACTCTACATATGAATGTATTAGTTTCATTACGTTAATTAATAGAGAATTTAATATAATAGCTAACTTAGATAATACTTTTAGCATTTAATACGCTGGAGTTGAATGCACTAGTTATTAGCACCTGCCGATATTTGTCACATTGCACATGCAATGCCGAAGTAATTAAACAGATATTTAATGACCTTCTGTATCAGAGATAAGGGCAAAAAATTAACGATATATTTTTAAATATGTTTACATCGAATAAATAGAAATCCGCGAAGTACATTTTCCGTGACTAAAGTATGCATATCTGATTCATTTTACATGCTAAAATACGTACAGTACAATACAAAAAAAAAAAAAATTTAAATAGAATCTGTATCCTATTTATTAAGACAAATGATGCTGGTATATTTTATGTCTTATTTTTAGTTTAATTTTTACTCTAATAGCTCTCTTCTGCTAAGAAATTGGTATATAAATTTAATAGTCACAAGAAACATTAAAGAATTTTTTTTCCTCAGGAGTATCTACTATCATAATTTTTATGTACTACTGTTATAATTTCTTGATTTTATATTCTTGTCCGATATTAATCTAAATACATACAGATGTTTGAATTGGCATAAATTTCAGGTTTATTTAGCTATTTTCTCTTACGGTAATACTTCTAATTACAGTGTTCACTGGAAAAAATAGGCCTGTTATTTTCATAAACAGTAGTCTATGTTCAAAATTTATACATTTCTAAATAATTTAAGCGACTGTCTCTATAAAAATTGAAGCCAGCATCATTTTAATTCTTTATTACTAGCATAGAATATGAAATTTGAATTATTCTCATCGTTCAATAAAAGGATATGTCAGTTGATTGATAAATGATCAGTTATTAAGTCATTCATGAGTTAAAGCTTTAGGAATTTTTCTTTAGATAAACATCAGTTTTGATTGCAGAACATTAATGGTCTGTAATCAATATTCGCAATATTAAGTATTTTTGATATTTATTTTTAAATTTTTAATGAATTTGACATTTTCAAATTCTTCGGTATTGTTTTAGGCCTATATTAATCAAATATTGGATCTTACATTTGTTATGATAGATTTAATAAATCTATTGACATATAATTTATTATTAGGACAGAGCAAACAGTAAATAATTATATATAAAATGATTGTAAGATCTGTCTTGATTATCTTATAGATAGAGGAGGAAACCGATTCTTAAATACCAACAATAATAGTGTTTAAGAGTTATTGATATCTGAAAGCATCATAAAATTAATTTAATGCAATATATTTTGTTTCCAGTTTGTAAGTAAGGACTAATTAATTGTTATTTATAAATGGGAACAGACGGTTGAACTTTAGTAACATTCTTAATGCCACATAACTTAAAAGTAAGACTTGGCGGGATGATTTGCTGTTATTAATAGGTCTATTCAGTTGTTATTTTTTGCATTTTTAATTTTATCGCCAATATTTTGGATATTTCGGTGGCACTTAGGTTTAAGGTATAGATATATAAGATAAAAATACATTTACTTAAAAACAATTACAACTTTTTAAAATACTTTNTAATTCGTTATATCAAACTAACTTGCTAAAATAAGTATCCTACAGTACTTAGAATGATATAAATAATCATTTATAATAAACTACAGTACTTTTGTTTTTTATGAAGTATATACATAGGTCATTACATTTAACAAAAAGAAAAAAATAGGAAATGTAATATCGCAGAAATGATAAAAGTATCAAAATGTATACAGTACAAGCTTACTTTTATCTACATTTACATCCGTTTAAACATTATGAAATAAAAGTTAACAAATTCTTTTCAAAATAATTGACTAAATATTTTTAAATATTAAAAATTTTCATAATTAATTAAACTAGAAAATATTGATTTAAATTTACGCTTATTTTTGTTCAATAAAAACATTTAATAATTAAGTTATATAAGCTGTGTTTAACTCTACATATGAATGTATTAGTTTCATTACATTAATTAATAGAGAATTTAATATAATAGCTAACTTAGATAATACTTTTAGCATTTAATACGCTGGAGTTGAATGCATTAGTTATTAGCACCTGCCGATATTTGTCACATTGCACATGCAATGCCGAAGTAATTAAACAGATATTTAATGACCTTCTGTATCAGAGATAAGGGCAAAAAATTAACGATATATTTTTAAATATGTTTACATCGAATAAATAGAAATCCGCGAAGTACATTTTCCGTGACTAAAGTATGCATATCTGATTCATTTTACATGCTAAAATACGTACAGTACAATACAAAAAAAAAAAAAATTTAAATAGAATCTGTATCCTATTTATTAAGACAAATGATGCTGGTATATTTTATGTCTTATTTTTAGTTTAATTTTTACTCTAATAGCTCTCTTCTGCTAAGAAATTGGTATATAAATTTAATAGTCACAAGAAACATTAAAGAATTTTTTTTCCTCAGGAGTATCTACTATCATAATTTTTATGTACTACTGTTATAATTTCTTGATTTTATATTCTTGTCCGATATTAATCTAAATACATACAGATGTTTGAATTGGCATAAATTTCAGGTTTATTTAGCTATTTTCTCTTACGGTAATACTTCTAATTACAGTGTTCACTGGAAAAAATAGGCCTGTTATTTTCATAAACAGTAGTCTATGTTCAAAATTTATACATTTCTAAATAATTTAAGCGACTGTCTCTATAAAAATTGAAGCCAGCATCATTTTAATTCTTTATTACTAGCATAGAATATGAAATTTGAATTATTCTCATCGTTCAATAAAAGGATATGTCAGTTGATTGATAAATGATCAGTTATTAAGTCATTCATGAGTTAAAGCTTTAGGAATTTTTCTTTAGATAAACATCAGTTTTGATTGCAGAACATTAATGGTCTGTAATCAATATTCGCAATATTAAGTATTTTTGATATTTATTTTTAAATTTTTAATGAATTTGACATTTTCAAATTCTTCGGTATTGTTTTAGGCCTATATTAATCAAATATTGGATCTTACATTTGTTATGATAGATTTAATAAATCTATTGACATATAATTTATTATTAGGACAGAGCAAACAGTAAATAATTATATATAAAATGATTGTAAGATCTGTCTTGATTATCTTATAGATAGAGGAGGAAACCGATTCTTAAATACCAACAATAATAGTGTTTAAGAGTTATTGATATCTGAAAGCATCATAAAATTAATTTAATGCAATATATTTTGTTTCCAGTTTGTAAGTAAGGACTAATTAATTGTTATTTATAAATGGGAACAGACGGTTGAACTTTAGTAACATTCTTAATGCCACATAACTTAAAAGTAAGACTTGGCGGGATGATTTGCTGTTATTAATAGGTCTATTCAGTTGTTATTTTTTGCATTTTTAATTTTATCGCCAATATTTTGGATATTTCGGTGGCACTTAGGTTTAAGGTATAGATATATAAGATAAAAATACATTTACTTAAAAACAATTACAACTTTTTAAAATACTTTAAAAATAAATTTTTGTTCTTGTTGAATAAATTGAAATAATTAATTCTATCAGAATTTTTTTATACCAAATACGTAAAAATTTTTGACCGAAACATTACAGTATAAAAAAATTATCTTTATAAGGTTAGTTTTTTTATTGCGAAGAAGTAAATAACTTTAGAAAAATGCTAAATTAATTTCACAGATTTCATTTCAAATTCATTTCACATTCAAATTCGTATAGCAGCATCATTGACCTCATAAATTGTACAGTATGTCTTTCTGTAACATCCTTAATATAGCTGCTATCGCATTACGAGATATAAAATGTTATAAAGTTAGTTTATGATCATAAAGATATAATAGCAAAAGTTCAGTTTATGATTCACTTCTGTAAAATTATTTGTAGTTTACGATTTTACAGGTAGAATATGGTTCGAAGGTAGATTAAAAGGTCGATCGAACTTCAGGTTAGGAGATCAATTTTGTAGTGTTATTTACATCCTTTGACATTTACTGTACAGTATTTTATTGCCTACGCATGTACATAAAGCTAATAGATCCATCCTGATTTGGACCGTGTGATATTATCAGTTGTCACATGTGACCTTTATTTAAAAAAAAATCTTGTATTTTCCCATGGGTAATTGAATTAATGAGCTTGCCTCTGTGGCTCCATCTGATGAGGATATATCCAAAGTTATGTGATATCTCACTCACATCAGGATATATTTTCTTTCAGAGCAAATAATACAAAAATTGCTTTAAGAAAAAAAATAATACTAAATGCATCAATTGTTCCTACGGCCTGTATCCAATATCCTTATTAAAATGTTACATTTTATTTGTGCGTAAGGATCACGTATATCGTTTATGAAATAATGATGAGTGAATAATGTAAATTTAATATTATAAATACTCTTATAAATGCTGCAATTTGTTTTAGAATAATGATATCCTAGTTTTGCCAAACAATATTGTTGCCAGAAAGTCACAAACGATTCTTAATATATATATGTTTATTTCCAATACATCTCTAATATTTTCGTTTAATAGTTAAAAGATATTTCAATAAAAAGTAGAAAAAAAGAGTCTCTATCTAAAGTAACCATGTAACTGCAGTAACCCACATTACTCTCTCATTATGTCCACAAAAGTTATGACCTCCTGTACAAATGTCATGAAACTCTACACAGAAAATTGGCTGGCTGAATCCTAAGGGAAAATAAAATGAAATATGCCAATCAAACTTTTCCAAAATAAGGCAGCAATAAGATGAAAAATGCATTTTAGCTTAGTGACGTCATTTTCGGGAAGAGGAAGAGCAGGCGGATGAAAAAAACAGTTTTATATAGTAAATAAAATAAATTGCTTTAAAAATAAAATCAAAAAGACACTAAAGAAAACACATTTTAGACATAATTGCAAAAGAAATGTCATATCCCGAGAGAAGTTGTTGCATCTAGCGCAAGCATGCAGTAGGAAAAATAGGGAATATGTGTAAGGAATTTTTATGCGTCAAAGAATCTTCTCTTCGAATTAATATATATTTATGGTATAAATGGTAGTTTGCTTTGAGCATTTGCTTTAAAAATATCATTAGAAAAAACTATTTAGGGCACTTGTATTTTTTTTTTTAGTTACCAGAAATGACGCCATTAAACGGTACACACATTTTTCACTTTACTAATACTTTATTTCACAAAAAAATTTATTTTCTCTTCTAATTCAACTGGTCAATTTTCTATATGGAGTTTCATAATAATTTGTATTTTTCCTCTTTTTTTGTAATATCAAGTTGATAAAAAATTCTAATTTTTTAAAGAAAATAAAATATAATTCAGTTAAAAAGTTTGCGGTAAAAAGTATTTATATCAATAACTTTCAAATTAACATTATAACGTATTTTATTAACAGAGACATCTAAAAATATAAAAAAAAATTAGAGACATTTTATGCTATTTTTGTATATCTATATATTTTATAATTAAATATTTATTATGAATTAAACAATTATTCTAGTCAATTCAATTAAAATTTAAGCATAAAACGATAATAAATTATAAAATGAATATTATAAATATTTTTATTAATTAATAAAAGCTAAAAGTAAAGAGTTTTATAAAATATAATTTATTTAATTTATTTTTTTAAACACGTTATTAAATGACGCATATGAAATAAACGTAGTTTTCCCTCTTTAAAACCGAACAAATTAGAAAAAAGGGTCTGAAAATAAAAAAAAGATGGAATTTTTTTTGGACGAAACTTTTTTGAAAGTTTTCTCTGTTAAACCGAGACAAGTTAATTTGGTTTCCTAATTCGTCACCTAGCGGATTTTTCTCGAACTAGCACGAAATGGAGGAAAGAAGTTGGCGAGGTGAGTTCATCCATTCGACAAATAGTATTCAGGTGTCATAAAATTCGAAATATTAATCATTACTCGTATCAATTGCAAACGCTTTTATCATTAACTTACATTCGATTTAAATAATCGTTTGCCAATTACTAACTGTGTCTTTCTTATTATAATTTAAAAAACGTATTGTGTTTTTTAAATACTACCTTTATTATTATTATTATTATTATTGTATGATTTTTATTTTAAAAACATTATTATTAAAATTAATATTTTTCGATGTCGACACGTAACGTGCTCGTCGACGTTTCATCGGGAAAAAGATAATTTTTTCGAAATGATATTAATCAATTTCATGAAATTGATTATTTATTTAAATTTTGAATGAAACGTGACTTTAATTCATTCTAAAATAATATAAAAGAAGAGCTGTGTGGAATTTTTAAGATATTAAGAATAGTTTCTCTTTAAATTCTTTAGTTTACTGCATTTAAATATTGTTTGTTTGTTTTTTTTTCTTTTTTTGTTTGTTTGTATTGCTTCTAAAAATACATTCTAAAGTAAGAAACGAGAAGAAAAAAAAGTAGCTTTACTTCAACAGGTGCATTTTTCTAAATTATTTGCTTTAATGAAATTAATCTTAAATAAGTATTTTTTTAAAGAAAATTTTCTAATTTCTACTTGACATTATTTATTTATTAAAATTTTTGTTAATGTTGTTTGGATATTGTTTTAGATAAATATCAACTAAATTGAAATGAATTATTTTAAAAACTTTAAATTAATTAAAGTAAAACTACAAATTGTCTTTCATTCTTATGGTGTTGTATTATTTATATATTTTTAATTCATAAATAAAATTATGTAAGATTTTATCTTTAGTTTTAGCAATTAAATAAAAGAATTTATAAATATTTTAAAAATTATTGTTGTTTATAAATACTTATTGGGTTATTGTATTTTTTTAAGCCGTAAAGCAGTTTTTAGTAAATATTTTTGTTGTTATATTTTAAAAAAAATTATTACTGATTTATGGCTAAAATCACTTCTACTAAAATAATTACTTTTATTTACTGTAGTTTATTTTTCTTGGATAAATATTATTTATAAGATCTGTTTTTAAAAAAATTGAATTGGAGTATTTACAATCAAAAACAAATCTACAAATTTTGAATTTTATGATCTTCACAAATTTTATCAGTTTATTTAATGAATTGATAAAAGAATTTTTATGTAATGTATTTAATATATTTGAAAGTTCCGTTACTTAAATTTTTTCATGTTATTTGGAAAATTTCATCTAAAAATTTCATGTTATGAAATTTTTAGATGAAATTTTTATACTGTTATATAATTAATTATATAAAGTAACTGTCTTCATTATTTTGGATTTATCTTTGATAGCTGAAGCTTAGTAAAAATTCAAAACATTGTTAACTTATGATTAATTCATTCTATATTTACATTTATCTGATATACTTATTTCATTCTTTTATAAATATAAATAGTAATTACCATTATTGAAAGTTTCTTCAGATGTTGCTCGTAGTAATGCAGTATGGTGGAAATTGCCCGTGAAAAAAAATTGATTAAGAAAACTTTAATTTCACTCTGCTTTCATTCTTATATCAAGTTAGAAAAAATGTCTTGCAAACAGTTTTGCAATGATAATGCTAATTAAGTAAAACTCTTGTGTTAATTGTTTGTTGTAGAAAAATCTTTTGTCGTAACAATGTCTTATTGTAATGGACTAGGATCTCAAACAAGAAATATATTACAAAAAACAAGATAAAGATTCATCAGATTTAGTGTATAATGAATGTTTATATATAAAGCTGTTAGATTTTACCTACTTTTCTTACAATGCACCTGACTTAACTGTCCATCTACTTATTTGTTTTTATCTTTTTTATCCTGTCATATTTTGATGGAATTGGACAAATTAATTTTTCACATTTAATAATCTTTCAAATAAATCACTTAACAAATAAAAATTATTGAGTAATATCATGACATGAGAAAATATATTTTTTTTTAATTGTTAAAACATCAGATATTTATTAACAGTTGAGCAATATAATTACAAAAATTATTGTTTCATAAATAATTGGAGAGTATTTACAAACTTTTATTTTTTAATGACAAAATAAAATGAGAATTATTTTTCAAAAGTAATTATTGATCTAATTTAAATTGGATCTCTTTGCATTCTCTAAAACATGTACATTCCAGTGGATGAAAGCTACTTTATCAAACTTTTGCTATCATACTTAAAAGGAAACAAATAGCAAATTTTTTTATTTTATTAAGAAAATTAATTGATGTAAAAAAATGAATTAACTTGTCATGTGAATTGAATCATTTTAAATAGAAACTTAAAATTAGTAATATTGTGTTGTTAAATAAAAAAAATCATTAGTCATTTTTCTAACAAAAACCATAATTTCTAATTTTTTTACTGATTATGAGAACATTCAAAGTAATTTCAGATAAGTCAGATAAAATGCTAACATGGAAGAGCATCAGTAATCTAGTAATTGTATCTAGATAAATAATAATGGATCTGTGGGAGTGAATCTCATAATCATTACAGTTTACTTGTTTGCTATGGCAAAGCATGAAAATGAAATAGTTAACATGCTAAATGTAAAAAATTCAAAAATATTGCATTATTAAATAAGTTTCAAAATTTTAATAATTTTTCTAAATTATATTATATAGTATGATTCATAGAGTGTTAACAGAAACTGCTCTATATCCTGTAATACTTCCTTCTCAAAAGTTTTTATGCTAAATTTTATTGATACTAAAATATTAGTTTAATTCTGTTTGGGATTTTTTTTCTGTGGTGTTTACTAAAAATGAACAAAGCTGAATTATCAAATAAGTTTTAACTTTTGCTTACCTGTATTAAATTTTATGACACAAATGTCTGTTAGACATCAAAGACACCCAATGATTTCATTTTATTGAAAACAAAAATGATTTTATAATAATGTAACTATTCACCTATAAAATATATGTAAAATAATCTATTATCATTAAAGTCAAAAGTATTAGTAAAAAGTTTTTTAATACATATATACTGCCATATATACCTTTATAACCTTTTGTCATTTTTGTAAATAACCCACACATTCTAGACACAAAGTAACCAAATGTATAGGGTCAAATCCCAAAATCTGGTCAATGTTTGAAATGACTGGTCATTTCTAGTTTTGGTTAGTTAACTTGGCCAAAATCTGAAAAATCATACACCTAGGCATTTAGAGTCTCACCTGAAAAGTTTACTATCTGCAAAAAAATGTTGGCCAGAGTAAGAAGTTTTCTTTCTTTATGAAAGAATATCTTTAATTTCAAATTTCTCAAAACATAAAATCAAAGCTTATAAATGAAAACTTATTTAAAATTTCCTCAATTGTAATTGAGAAGTGTGTCAAATTTATTAACTATTGTTACAAGTTTATACAATTGTTAATAAAAGATGATGTGGCAGTTATTAAACAACACTGTCACAGAATGAGAGTGATTTTTTTTCCTTTTACTTTCATTAGACATAATTTAGAATTGGAATTTAATTCATAACAAAGAAATTATTCCAATGAGATTCTTAAGAAGCAGTTTAGTAATACATACAGTATACAAAAAAATTAATAACCAATCAATAAATACTATATCTTCAAGCATCAAAAAAGTACTCACAAAATCTGTATCTGATGAATGAAAAAATAACCTTTATCTTCATACCAGCAAATAATTTCAATGAATATACAAATGAATACATTGACATGATGCAGACCTAGCTTAATAGGTCAAAAATGTTTCTACATTTATTGAAATTATTGCTGGTGGGAAGATAAGATTCTTTTTGTTACCTTTCAGCACTTTCCCAGCACACTTATATATATTTTTTATTTTTCAGCTTCTTTTATGTCTTCTTAGGTCTATCAGGAATTTGCTATTCAACTGTTCTAATTCAGAATGCCTGCAGGTGTGATCACATGGACTACTCAGTGATGCCACTAAGTTGTGTCCATTCATATCCTCATTGAGAATCATGTATTTTTGAAAGTATGCTTTTACATTGGTATTAATCATGCATGTCTATGGCAGAGATCTGCATCTCTCTGCCATAAGTGGCTGCCACTTAGTGACATTGAGCTTTTCACATCAACCACAGAATGATGTCACTTACAAGGAGATGGCCAGACATTTACTTCTCTGATTTGAATGAAACTTGGTGAGCATGTAGTCTTAAACACAAATGGTTCCTTGTCCAAATAATGGGACCCATTTCTCAAGCATTTCTGAAAAATGAGCTCTGAAAACTGAGTGTTTAGCTTATAAGTTTAGAAGTTTTACCTATTAGAATGGAGTAACCGAGTGTATAAGGTTCTAGATGCATGCTGGAACTACATGATATAGATTCGATTCTTTGTGACTTTGGTTTTTTTTTAATGTTTATTATATTACCAGTATCATTAGCATTATTATTACTATTCTTATTACTCATGTTTAAAGCTTATAAAAAGACATTAAAAATCGTGATGTCTGTTTAGTGAAAACAAAGTTTCTATAGATTTAACTCTTTTATGTCATTAAATAAAATTTTTTCATATTTATTTTCATATATGTGGTATTGTTTTATTTGAAGTGTAACAAACATGAGTGCAGGAGAGAATTGTCCATAACATTAATAATTAAAAGAAAACCTTTTAATTAAAAGACATTAATAATAAAAAGAAAATCAGACTTGTCTTTTTTCATCCGTGCACAGTAATGTCTGGAGCTTATTTGCTTGTGATGTCATAGTATATAACCACAAGCGAAAATGTCTGAAAATAAATATTAAGAAATAATAATTTTATTTATAGACATGCAAGAGTTAAATTTGCAGAAACTTTGTTTTCATAATCAGGAAATGACGTCATAATTTTTAATCTCATTTTATAAGCTTTAAATATGAGGAATAAGAATAATAATAATAATAATGCTAACGATACAGTATAATAAGAAAATAACTATGTTACAACACAATATGACTTCTAACTTTAACACTGCGATGAGTAATAATAATCCACATTAAAAATAACAGGCACACCACTGCCTTGTCAGCCTATGTTACTGACCCGGAAATTTGGGCGGACTTCCAAAACACCAGACTAATCAGACAGGCATTTCGTATTGATCACATCCAGCACCTGGAGGCCTGGGAGATCTTTAAAGCCAACATTGGGGGCACCTGCATCAACTTTTAAAGATGGAGAGCCGATCGAGGAGGCGTGGAGATACTTATTCGAAGAATTCAAACTGGGACAAGTGGAGGGGTGAAACACGATACGTGCATTATTTACATTTCGGACATCACCGTTCCAACAGTCAGGAGGAGACACCGCTTAGTCAGCACGTGAAGACCTTGGTGGAGGTCGAAAATGTTAGTGCACATTGTAATGGACACAACACTGTTATATAAAGGTTTTTGTAGATTGTTAACTATGTTACATATTTAAAAAAAAGGTCACAAAGGATTGAAACTGTATCATGTAGCTTCAGCATCTAGAACCTTGTCCACTCGGCTACTGCCAACTAGAAGTTCTACCTAGGATCTAGACTTATAAGCTAAACACTCAATTTTAAGAACCCATTTTTTGGAAATATTTGAGAAGTGGGTCCTATTATTTGGACAAGGAACTATTTGTGTTTAGGGTTGCATGCTCGTCAAATTTCATTTGAATCGGAGATGCAAATGCCTGGTTGTCTTCTTGTTTGTATCATGTCTGAGTCTCTGGTACACGTGACAGTAGCACAACAGAGTAGCCTGTCTGAAGTGACCTAATAATGTTAGAATGAACAATGTTATTGAAGTTTTTATTGAAATTTAAATTAAAAATTTTTCTAATTATCAATTTATCATTATCAATTTACTCTATACAGGAACTACTTGTATAATGCAGAACACATTATACAAGTAGTTCCTGTATAGAGTAAATTTTTAATTTGAAATATACCAAATGAATTGTCAGATTATAAATTAGACTATAACAAGGATAATTTAGTGATTAGATATAAAGCAATTTGGCCCTACGTAGGCAGTTAGGCTGCCATCTAATGATAAATTGATAATTAGAAAAAATTTAAATTTAGAATGTTTTGAAAGAAAAGATCAGCCTGGTGCAGGACTCTAACCTGCAATTCCTGCTTACCATGCAGATTCATTTGTAGTCATGCTATCCATACCCCATTTGATCTTTGCTTATAGAGTATTAATTATTTTACAAATTTTAGATATAACCATATTAGTCAGAGAATTTGAAATATTGTAATGTTCAACTGATTTATATTTTTATAAGCCTTTGTTAAAAGGAAATTATTGTATAAACAAGCAGAAGTAATGTACAAATGTGTTTGCATTTCTCTGAGCTTTCAGCAGTACAAATACATTTCAAATACTTTACAATTATTGTTGTTGAATTTTCTTTATAAACATAAAACTGGTTCTATGGGGTGGAAAATAGACGCTAAAGATTACAAACATGATCCAAAAAGAATAATAATTGCTAAATTATTTTCTTAAAATCTCACTAATATAATTTTTATTCAGAGGCTGTAAATGCTTATTCAGGAAACCAAAAGTATTTCATTTTGGAAATATTTTTGACTACTTGGGTCAACTACAACCACAAAATATTTGTAAATTGTAATAACTTCTGATGGAACATCATATAAAACCAAATTAAAAGACATTGTTAATTTAAAACAACTGTACTTGAGAGGATGACAAACAACCATTAAAGTACAAAGGAGCTTACAATTAAAATTAAATGAAATATTTTTGATTTCTTGAATAAGCAGTTATAACTTCTAAATTATCATGATAACAAGTTTTAAAGACTGATCATTTTTATTCATTATACTTTTACTTTTTCAAATAACAAACCTGTATCCAGTTAACAACACACAGATTATTTAATGACAATACAAACAAACTTACTCAAAATACCCAAACTCCAACAGTAACATGTGATATTAGCAACAGAACTAACATTTTCAGAGTTCTTAGGCCTCCATCTTCAGATTCTGCAGTCATTCAAATGTAGAAGAAATTCATCATATGTCTTAAAAAAAATTTGTTTTACGTTCGAATGACTGCAGAACCTGAAGATGGAGACATAAAAACTCCAAAAAGTTCTGATGCTAATGTTACATGTTACTTCTGGAGTTTGGGTATTTTAAGTAAGTCTATTGTTTCTCCAGTTAATAGAGGTTATTTATATAATGCAAACAAACTTGCTCTGTTTGCATTTGCCATTTTAAACTTGTACAACGTCCTCTATAGTTTATTGGAATTGCCAATAAAAAAAATTTACACTTACTATAACTATTGAAGGATAGTTATCAACAGTTTCTTTATCATCTAGTTTTGACTCTATGTTACATACATAGAAAAAATATTGAAACAGTCAAATGCTATTTCAATAAAAAGGTCATTTTATTTTTGATATAAAGTGTTTTTTGTCTAAATAAAAGCAATGGGATAGATTATTTTATAAATTTTAAAAAATTAAAAAGTTCAAAAGATACTTAAAGATCTCTTTTAAACTAGCGAGTTAAAAATTNTTAATTAATAGAGAATTTAATATAATAGCTAACTTAGATAATACTTTTAGCATTTAATACGCTGGAGTTGAATGCACTAGTTATTAGCACCTGCCGATATTTGTCACATTGCACATGCAATGCCGAAGTAATTAAACAGATATTTAATGACCTTCTGTATCAGAGATAAGGGCAAAAAATTAACGATATATTTTTAAATATGTTTACATCGAATAAATAGAAATCCGCGAAGTACATTTTCCGTGACTAAAGTATGCATATCTGATTCATTTTACATGCTAAAATACGTACAATACAAAAAAAAAAAATTTAAATAGAATCTGTATCCTATTTATTAAGACAAATGATGCTGGTATATTTTATGTCTTATTTTTAGTTTAATTTTTACTCTAATAGCTCTCTTCTGCTAAGAAATTGGTATATAAATTTAATAGTCACAAGAAACATTAAAGAATTTTTTTCCTCAGGAGTATCTACTATCATAATTTTTATGTACTACTGTTATAATTTCTTGATTTTATATTCTTGTCCGATATTAATCTAAATACATACAGATGTTTGAATTGGCATAAATTTCAGGTTTATTTAGCTATTTTCTCTTACGGTAATACTTCTAATTACAGTGTTCACTGGAAAAAATAGGCCTGTTATTTTCATAAACAGTAGTCTATGTTCAAAATTTATACATTTCTAAATAATTTAAGCGACTGTCTCTATAAAAATTGAAGCCAGCATCATTTTAATTCTTTATTACTAGCATAGAATATGAAATTTGAATTATTCTCATCGTTCAATAAAAGGATATGTCAGTTGATTGATAAATGATCAGTTATTAAGTCATTCATGAGTTAAAGCTTTAGGAATTTTTCTTTAGATAAACATCAGTTTTGATTGCAGAACATTAATGGTCTGTAATCAATATTCGCAATATTAAGTATTTTTGATATTTATTTTTAAATTTTTAATGAATTTGACATTTTCAAATTCTTCGGTATTGTTTTAGGCCTATATTAATCAAATATTGGATCTTACATTTGTTATGATAGATTTAATAAATCTATTGACATATAATTTATTATTAGGACAGAGCAAACAGTAAATAATTATATATAAAATGATTGTAAGATCTGTCTTGATTATCTTATAGATAGAGGAGGAAACCGATTCTTAAATACCAACAATAATAGTGTTTAAGAGTTATTGATATCTGAAAGCATCATAAAATTAATTTAATGCAATATATTTTGTTTCCAGTTTGTAAGTAAGGACTAATTAATTGTTATTTATAAATGGGAACAGACGGTTGAACTTTAGTAACATTCTTAATGCCACATAACTTAAAAGTAAGACTTGGCGGGATGATTTGCTGTTATTAATAGGTCTATTCAGTTGTTATTTTTTGCATTTTTAATTTTATCGCCAATATTTTGGATATTTCGGTGGCACTTAGGTTTAAGGTATAGATATATAAGATAAAAATACATTTACTTAAAAACAATTACAACTTTTTAAAATACTTTAAAAATAAATTTTTGTTCTTGTTGAATAAATTGAAATAATTAATTCTATCAGAATTTTTTTATACCAAATACGTAAAAATTTTTGACCGAAACATTACAGTATAAAAAAATTATCTTTATAAGGTTAGTTTTTTTATTGCGAAGAAGTAAATAACTTTAGAAAAATGCTAAATTAATTTCACAGATTTCATTTCAAATTCATTTCACATTCAAATTCGTATAGCAGCATCATTGACCTCATAAATTGTACAGTACGTCTTTCTGTAACATCCTTAATATAGCTGCTATCGCATTACGAGATATAAAATGTTATAAAGTTAGTTTATGATCATAAAGATATAATAGCAAAAGTTCAGTTTATGATTCACTTCTGTAAAATTATTTGTAGTTTACGATTTTACAGGTAGAATATGGTTCGAAGGTAGATTAAAAGGTCGATCGAACTTCAGGTTAGGAGATCAATTTTGTAGTGTTATTTACATCCTTTGACATTTACTGTACAGTATTTTATTGCCTACGCATGTACATAAAGCTAATAGATCCATCCTGATTTGGACCGTGTGATATTATCAGTTGTCACATGTGACCTTTATTTAAAAAAAAATCTTGTATTTTCCCATGGGTAATTGAATTAATGAGCTTGCCTCTGTGGCTCCATCTGATGAGGATATATCCAAAGTTATGTGATATCTCACTCACATCAGGATATATTTTCTTTCAGAGCAAATAATACAAAAATTGCTTTAAGAAAAAAAATAATACTAAATGCATCAATTGTTCCTACGGCCTGTATCCAATATCCTTATTAAAATGTTACATTTTATTTGTGCGTAAGGATCACGTATATCGTTTATGAAATAATGATGAGTGAATAATGTAAATTTAATATTATAAATACTCTTATAAATGCTGCAATTTGTTTTAGAATAATGATATCCTAGTTTTGCCAAACAATATTGTTGCCAGAAAGTCACAAACGATTCTTAATATATATGTTTATTTCCAATACATCTCTAATATTTTCGTTTAATAGTTAAAAGATATTTCAATAAAAAGTAGAAAAAAAGAGTCTCTATCTAAAGTAACCATGTAACTGCAGTAACCTACATTACTCTCTCATTATGTCCACAAAAGTTATGACCTCCTGTACAAATGTCATGAAACTCTACACAGAAAATTGGCTGGCTGAATCCTAAGGGAAAATAAAATGAAATATGCCAATCAAACTTTTCCAAAATAAGGCAGCAATAAGATGAAAAATGCATTTTAGTTTAGTGACGTCATTTTCGGGAAGAGGAAGAGCAGGCGGATGAAAAAAAACAGTTTTATATAGTAAATAAAATAAATTGCTTTAAAAATAAAATCAAAAAGACACTAAAGAAAACACATTTTAGACATAATTGCAAAAGAAATGTCATATCCCGAGAGAAGTTGTTGCATCTAGCGCAAGCATGCAGTAGGAAAAATAGGGAATATGTGTAAGGAATTTTTATGCATCAAAGAATCTTCTCTTCGAATTAATATATATTTATGGTATAAATGGTAGTTTGCTTTGAGCATTTGCTTTAAAAATATCATTAGAAAAAACTATTTAGGGCACTTGTATTTTTTTTTTTAGTTACCAGAAATGACGCCATTAAACGGTACACACATTTTTCACTTTACTAATACTTTATTTCACAAAAAAATTTATTTTCTCTTCTAATTCAACTGGTCAATTTTCTATATGGAGTTTCATAATAATTTGTATTTTTCCTCTTTTTTTGTAATATCAAGTTGATAAAAAATTCTAATTTTTTAAAGAAAATAAAATATAATTCAGTTAAAAAGTTTGCGGTAAAAAGTATTTATATCAATAACTTTCAAATTAACATTATAACGTATTTTATTAACAGAGACATNAAGTTCCGTTACTTAAATTTTTTCATGTTATTTGGAAAATTTCATCTAAAAATTTCATGTTATGAAATTTTTAGATGAAATTTTTATACTGTTATATAATTAATTATATAAAGTAACTGTCTTCATTATTTTGGATTTATCTTTGATAGCTGAAGCTTAGTAAAAATTCAAAACATTGTTAACTTATGATTAATTCATTCTATATTTACATTTATCTGATATACTTATTTCATTCTTTTATAAATATAAATAGTAATTACCATTATTGAAAGTTTCTTCAGATGTTGCTCGTAGTAATGCAGTATGGTGGAAATTGCCCGTGAAAAAAAATTGATTAAGAAAACTTTAATTTCACTCTGCTTTCATTCTTATATCAAGTTAGAAAAAATGTCTTGCAAACAGTTTTGCAATGATAATGCTAATTAAGTAAAACTCTTGTGTTAATTGTTTGTTGTAGAAAAATCTTTTGTCGTAACAATGTCTTATTGTAATGGACTAGGATCTCAAACAAGAAATATATTACAAAAAACAAGATAAAGATTCATCAGATTTAGTGTATAATGAATGTTTATATATAAAGCTGTTAGATTTTACCTACTTTTCTTACAATGCACCTGACTTAACTGTCCATCTACTTATTTGTTTTTATCTTTTTTATCCTGTCATATTTTGATGGAATTGGACAAATTAATTTTTCACATTTAATAATCTTTCAAATAAATCACTTAACAAATAAAAATTATTGAGTAATATCATGACATGAGAAAATATATTTTTTTTTAATTGTTAAAACATCAGATATTTATTAACAGTTGAGCAATATAATTACAAAAATTATTGTTTCATAAATAATTGGAGAGTATTTACAAACTTTTATTTTTTAATGACAAAATAAAATGAGAATTATTTTTCAAAAGTAATTATTGATCTAATTTAAATTGGATCTCTTTGCATTCTCTAAAACATGTACATTCCAGTGGATGAAAGCTACTTTATCAAACTTTTGCTATCATACTTAAAAGGAAACAAATAGCAAATTTTTTTATTTTATTAAGAAAATTAATTGATGTAAAAAAATGAATTAACTTGTCATGTGAATTGAATCATTTTAAATAGAAACTTAAAATTAGTAATATTGTGTTGTTAAATAAAAAAAATCATTAGTCATTTTTCTAACAAAAACCATAATTTCTAATTTTTTTACTGATTATGAGAACATTCAAAGTAATTTCAGATAAGTCAGATAAAATGCTAACATGGAAGAGCATCAGTAATCTAGTAATTGTATCTAGATAAATAATAATGGATCTGTGGGAGTGAATCTCATAATCATTACAGTTTACTTGTTTGCTATGGCAAAGCATGAAAATGAAATAGTTAACATGCTAAATGTAAAAAATTCAAAAATATTGCATTATTAAATAAGTTTCAAAATTTTAATAATTTTTCTAAATTATATTATATAGTATGATTCATAGAGTGTTAACAGAAACTGCTCTATATCCTGTAATACTTCCTTCTCAAAAGTTTTTATGCTAAATTTTATTGATACTAAAATATTAGTTTAATTCTGTTTGGGATTTTTTTTCTGTGGTGTTTACTAAAAATGAACAAAGCTGAATTATCAAATAAGTTTTAACTTTTGCTTACCTGTATTAAATTTTATGACACAAATGTCTGTTAGACATCAAAGACACCCAATGATTTCATTTTATTGAAAACAAAAATGATTTTATAATAATGTAACTATTCACCTATAAAATATATGTAAAATAATCTATTATCATTAAAGTCAAAAGTATTAGTAAAAAGTTTTTTAATACATATATACTGCCATATATACCTTTATAACCTTTTGTCATTTTTGTAAATAACCCACACATTCTAGACACAAAGTAACCAAATGTATAGGGTCAAATCCCAAAATCTGGTCAATGTTTGAAATGACTGGTCATTTCTAGTTTTGGTTAGTTAACTTGGCCAAAATCTGAAAAATCATACACCTAGGCATTTAGAGTCTCACCTGAAAAGTTTACTATCTGCAAAAAAATGTTGGCCAGAGTAAGAAGTTTTCTTTCTTTATGAAAGAATATCTTTAATTTCAAATTTCTCAAAACATAAAATCAAAGCTTATAAATGAAAACTTATTTAAAATTTCCTCAATTGTAATTGAGAAGTGTGTCAAATTTATTAACTATTGTTACAAGTTTATATAATTGTTAATAAAAGATGATGTGGCAGTTATTAAACAACACTGTCACAGAATGAGAGTGATTTTTTTTCCTTTTACTTTCATTAGACATAATTTAGAATTGGAATTTAATTCATAACAAAGAAATTATTCCAATGAGATTCTTAAGAAGCAGTTTAGTAATACATACAGTATACAAAAAAATTAATAACCAATCAATAAATACTATATCTTCAAGCATCAAAAAAGTACTCACAAAATCTGTATCTGATGAATGAAAAAATAACCTTTATCTTCATACCAGCAAATAATTTCAATGAATATACAAATGAATACATTGACATGATGCAGACCTAGCTTAATAGGTCAAAAATGTTTCTACATTTATTGAAATTATTGCTGGTGGGAAGATAAGATTCTTTTTGTTACCTTTCAGCACTTTCCCAGCACACTTATATATATTTTTTATTTTTCAGCTTCTTTTATGTCTTCTTAGGTCTATCAGGAATTTGCTATTCAACTGTTCTAATTCAGAATGCCTGCAGGTGTGATCACATGGACTACTCAGTGATGCCACTAAGTTGTGTCCATTCATATCCTCATTGAGAATCATGTATTTTTGAAAGTATGCTTTTACATTGGTATTAATCATGCATGTCTATGGCAGAGATCTGCATCTCTCTGCCATAAGTGGCTGCCACTTAGTGACATTGAGCTTTTCACATCAACCACAGAATGATGTCACTTACAAGGAGATGGCCAGACATTTACTTCTCTGATTTGAATGAAACTTGGTGAGCATGTAGTCTTAAACACAAATGGTTCCTTGTCCAAATAATGGGACCCATTTCTCAAGCATTTCTGAAAAATGAGCTCTGAAAACTGAGTGTTTAGCTTATAAGTTTAGAAGTTTTACCTATTAGAATGGAGTAACCGAGTGTATAAGGTTCTAGATGCATGCTGGAACTACATGATATAGATTCGATTCTTTGTGACTTTGGTTTTTTTTTAATGTTTATTATATTACCAGTATCATTAGCATTATTATTACTATTCTTATTACTCATGTTTAAAGCTTATAAAAAGACATTAAAAATCGTGATGTCTGTTTAGTGAAAACAAAGTTTCTATAGATTTAACTCTTTTATGTCATTAAATAAAATTTTTTCATATTTATTTTCATATATGTGGTATTGTTTTATTTGAAGTGTAACAAACATGAGTGCAGGAGAGAATTGTCCATAACATTAATAATTAAAAGAAAACCTTTTAATTAAAAGACATTAATAATAAAAAGAAAATCAGACTTGTCTTTTTTCATCCGTGCACAGTAATGTCTGGAGCTTATTTGCTTGTGATGTCATAGTATATAACCACAAGCGAAAATGTCTGAAAATAAATATTAAGAAATAATAATTTTATTTATAGACATGCAAGAGTTAAATTTGCAGAAACTTTGTTTTCATAATCAGGAAATGACGTCATAATTTTTAATCTCATTTTATAAGCTTTAAATATGAGGAATAAGAATAATAATAATAATAATGCTAACGATACAGTATAATAAGAAAATAACTATGTTACAACACAATATGACTTCTAACTTTAACACTGCGATGAGTAATAATAATCCACATTAAAAATAACAGGCACACCACTGCCTTGTCAGCCTATGTTACTGACCCGGAAATTTGGGCGGACTTCCAAAACACCAGACTAATCAGACAGGCATTTCGTATTGATCACATCCAGCACCTGGAGGCCTGGGAGATCTTTAAAGCCAACATTGGGGGCACCTGCATCAACTTTTAAAGATGGAGAGCCGATCGAGGAGGCGTGGAGATACTTATTCGAAGAATTCAAACTGGGACAAGTGGAGGGGTGAAACACGATACGTGCATTATTTACATTTCGGACATCACCGTTCCAACAGTCAGGAGGAGACACCGCTTAGTCAGCACGTGAAGACCTTGGTGGAGGTCGAAAATGTTAGTGCACATTGTAATGGACACAACACTGTTATATAAAGGTTTTTGTAGATTGTTAACTATGTTACATATTTAAAAAAAAGGTCACAAAGGATTGAAACTGTATCATGTAGCTTCAGCATCTAGAACCTTGTCCACTCGGCTACTGCCAACTAGAAGTTCTACCTAGGATCTAGACTTATAAGCTAAACACTCAATTTTAAGAACCCATTTTTTGGAAATATTTGAGAAGTGGGTCCTATTATTTGGACAAGGAACTATTTGTGTTTAGGGTTGCATGCTCGTCAAATTTCATTTGAATCGGAGATGCAAATGCCTGGTTGTCTTCTTGTTTGTATCATGTCTGAGTCTCTGGTACACGTGACAGTAGCACAACAGAGTAGCCTGTCTGAAGTGACCTAATAATGTTAGAATGAACAATGTTATTGAAGTTTTTATTGAAATTTAAATTAAAAATTTTTCTAATTATCAATTTATCATTATCAATTTACTCTATACAGGAACTACTTGTATAATGCAGAACGCATTATACAAGTAGTTCCTGTATAGAGTAAATTTTTAATTTGAAATATACCAAATGAATTGTCAGATTATAAATTAGACTATAACAAGGATAATTTAGTGATTAGATATAAAGCAATTTGGCCCTACGTAGGCAGTTAGGCTGCCATCTAATGATAAATTGATAATTAGAAAAAATTTAAATTTAGAATGTTTTGAAAGAAAAGATCAGCCTGGTGCAGGACTCTAACCTGCAATTCCTGCTTACCATGCAGATTCATTTGTAGTCATGCTATCCATACCCCATTTGATCTTTGCTTATAGAGTATTAATTATTTTACAAATTTTAGATATAACCATATTAGTCAGAGAATTTGAAATATTGTAATGTTCAACTGATTTATATTTTTATAAGCCTTTGTTAAAAGGAAATTATTGTATAAACAAGCAGAAGTAATGTACAAATGTGTTTGCATTTCTCTGAGCTTTCAGCAGTACAAATACATTTCAAATACTTTACAATTATTGTTGTTGAATTTTCTTTATAAACATAAAACTGGTTCTATGGGGTGGAAAATAGACGCTAAAGATTACAAACATGATCCAAAAAGAATAATAATTGCTAAATTATTTTCTTAAAATCTCACTAATATAATTTTTATTCAGAGGCTGTAAATGCTTATTCAGGAAACCAAAAGTATTTCATTTTGGAAATATTTTTGACTACTTGGGTCAACTACAACCACAAAATATTTGTAAATTGTAATAACTTCTGATGGAACATCATATAAAACCAAATTAAAAGACATTGTTAATTTAAAACAACTGTACTTGAGAGGATGACAAACAACCATTAAAGTACAAAGGAGCTTACAATTAAAATTAAATGAAATATTTTTGATTTCTTGAATAAGCAGTTACAACTTCTAAATTATCATGATAACAAGTTTTAAAGACTGATCATTTTTATTCATTATACTTTTACTTTTTCAAATAACAAACCTGTATCCAGTTAACAACACACAGATTATTTAATGACAATACAAACAAACTTACTCAAAATACCCAAACTCCAACAGTAACATGTGATATTAGCAACAGAACTAACATTTTCAGAGTTCTTAGGCCTCCATCTTCAGATTCTGCAGTCATTCAAATGTAGAAGAAATTCATCATATGTCTTAAAAAAAATTTGTTTTACGTTCGAATGACTGCAGAACCTGAAGATGGAGACATAAAAACTCCAAAAAGTTCTGATGCTAATGTTACATGTTACTTCTGGAGTTTGGGTATTTTAAGTAAGTCTATTGTTTCTCCAGTTAATAGAGGTTATTTATATAATGCAAACAAACTTGCTCTGTTTGCATTTGCCATTTTAAACTTGTACAACGTCCTCTATAGTTTATTGGAATTGACAATAAAAAAAATTTACACTTACTATAACTATTGAAGGATAGTTATCAACAGTTTCTTTATCATCTAGTTTTGACTCTATGTTACATACATAGAAAAAATATTGAAACAGTCAAATGCTATTTCAATAAAAAGGTCATTTTATTTTTGATATAAAGTGTTTTTTGTCTAAATAAAAGCAATGGGATAGATTATTTTATAAATTTTAAAAAATTAAAAAGTTCAAAAGATACTTAAAGATCTCTTTTAAACTAGCGAGTTAAAAATTACTCAGTTTTTTCCAATTTTGAAGAAACTAAAAAACACTCAAGTGGAAAGAATTGAAGTCAATCACTTCTTACTTTATTAAACTTTTTCACCATATGCATCTTATTTCGTTTAACATTATCTGTGCTCTTATATTTGATTAGCCTATCCCAGCATGCATCTATGTTGACTACCATATTCAAATTAATAGTATTTGCATAACTTTTAATACAATAGTGTTCCACAATGCGTCTTACAAATAAATTTTCTATTTTATACAATATTTTTATGTTATTACAATTAATAGTACAAGTGTTATTACTACAATGTTGATACCAAGAAGATTCTATTCTTTTTATTCGTATTGCTGCTTCGTGCTCTTTCAGTCTTATTCAGAGTTTTCTTCCTGTCTCTCCAATGTAAACCTTCTTATCTGTGCATGTGCATTGAAGTTTATAAATGACTCCGGCCACATTCAAAGGATTCTTCTGAATTGTAGAATTTCCTTTGTTTATTAAATAAATACTTTTACTAAATCTATTACTTTGTTTTCCTATCAGACTCATTGGATGGTTACCTAAGAAATATTTATATTTTTCATACAGTTTTTTAATATAAGGAATTTTAATAAATACATTATCAATTCTTCTATTTTTAACATTATATCTATTAGTAATATAAAGATCATGCCATTTATATATAAGTTGCCATGGATAGTCGTTTAACAAATATTTCTTAAAAACTTCTTTAACCTCAATATCTATATATTTTTGTAAAGATGTTCTATTATATATTTTCTGCAATTCCATAAGAAATACATTTCATTTAATTTTTTCTGGACAGTATGTCTGTAGTTAATTACCTTATTGATATTACATGTCTTTTCATACTTACGAAACAATAAGTTTTCTTTCTGTCTCGTTATTATGACATCCAAGTATTTCATTTCATTATGTATCTCTTCTTTGTAAGTAAATTTGATATTTTTGTTCAAAGTATTCGCATAACTCTCAATGTTCTGTGCTGTAGTAATATCAGAATCATATAAAATTAATATGTCATCTACATATCTTGCATAGAAGACAATACCTTTGAATTGGAAGATTTTTTCATCAATTGAGATCATACAAATTTCAGTCAACTTCGGGCCCACCACTGATCCCATTGCTATTCCATCTGTCTGACAATAGTACTCTGTTGAAACTGCAAAATAGTTATTTTTAAAGGTAAAACTTATAAAGTCCACAATGTGATCTGGTAAATTAAATCTGCTTAAATTTTCTATAATAAAATCCAGATGTATTGAAGGGTACATCAACTTCACATCTAAACTAACCAATCTGAAAGAATCTTTAATTTGGCCATATAATAGTCTTGAAATTAATTGATCAGTATTTTTAATACTATATTTGGAATATGGTATACATTTTAAATAATCTTTAATATAATGTTCTAAATTATACATTACAGTACAGTAATACCTTGACTTATGCTACCCCGACTTACATGAACTCAGAGTTATGCAATTTTCAAAACTCGTCGATTCGTCTTTTGTTTGAGCGCAATGCAACTCTTGATTACTCACTCCCCCCACACTATTGTTCTGCTTACATGTTCAGACGTGTCGCACGGAATCAACACATAGCTACAATTTATTTTGTGTTATTTATTTCTGTGTTTGTTATATCTACGGAGACTCGAGAGACTCTTTGTTGTGATTTCTTGTAACCGTGAACGAATCAAAAGACGAGATAAGATTTACAAGAACATTTATTAGCTTACATACATTTGACTTGGATTTTACACAAACTGGGAAACCGACTTACGCGGTTATCGCTTGGTCCCACCTATCGTGTAAGTTTGGTGTATTACTGTATATCTAAAATCAACCAATGGTCTATAACAGTGTTCTGCAAGCTTTTTCTATTCGCGGCACACCCATGACTCAACATGTCTCAACACGGCACACCAAAATGTTATTCCCCTCAAAAGTGTATGATATGATACTGTTAATAGAATTACATAATGCCACTAACCTATTATTATTAAACAGACATCAAAACCGTGAGCAAATTTATTTTACATTTAATTTCTTAAAATACATAAAATGTATGGTTTGTAATAAAGAATAAACGACATTATCTTATTTCATAAGTGCTGCGGCACTTATGAGATAACACTTGAAATACGAGCATAAGAAGCACAGCAATTGTGATAAAAATATATAAATAAAGCTTGAAATTAATAGAATATGTAAAAGTTCATGTCACACCTTACACCTTGTGATGGCACACTGGTCTATAATGTCTACCTACTTTATGAGTTTTAAGTCTGATACTGAGTTGAGGGGTTCATACATTATTAAAATTTACTATTTTCTTATATTCTTGAATCAAAAGTTCTTGTTTATGTATTTTTATCAACTTACTTAGTTTCTTCTTGATTTCTTCTAAAGGATTGCTAGGTAATAATTCGTATTCCTTTGTAGAAACTATTCGTTCTTTCTCTGATTGTAAATCTGAGTTATTTATTATTATAAGGGCATGAGACTTATCTGCTTTAATGATGGATATGTTTTTACCTTTAAAATGTTTAATTAATTGATTTCATTTTATTATTGAGAGTAATTGCTTTTTTATCTATTATATAATCCTTGCACACACCTTTTCCTTTATATTTCTGAAGATCTCTACTAAGATTCATTTGTAATTGTTTTCTTTCCTCCTGTGTTCCTGGAATTCTTTGAATGGCATTCTCCATTTCTGCTAATACTTCAATTAATTTTGAATAGATGGGTAAATTCATGTTGTATCCATACAACAATAACTGTGAATAATCCTGTGGTATATCTATACAGTAATACCCCAAACATATGCGATAGGTGGGACTGAGTGATAACAGCGTAAGTCAAATTCGCGTAAGTTGGGGTATAATTTCGCAATTTGTGTAAAATCCAAGTCGGATGTATGTAAGCTAATAAATGTTCTCGTTAATCTTATATCGTCTTTTGATTCATTCACGGTTACAAGAAATCACCACATAGAGTCTCTCAAGTCTCCATAGATATAACAAACACAGAAATAAATAACACAAAATAAATTGTAGCTATGTCTCGATTCCGCGTGACATGTCTGAACATGTAAGCTGAACAATAGTGTGAAGGGAGTGAGTAATCAAGAGTTTCGTGGCACTCAAACAAAAAACGAATCGACGAGATTCGAAAATCGCGTAACTCCAGGTTCGCGTAAGTCGGGGTAGCGTAAGTAAAGGTAATACTGTATTTGTTAAATTTATAATCAATTTATTTAGCTGTACAGGTAGCCCTTGGTTTATGCCGCAGTTCCGTTCCTACAAAAGCTGGCACAAATCGAATTGGCGTAAAACAAACCCATATATACACTGAGGTATAGGGTTAGGTTCCACATAAGTGAAAAATACACAAATAATTTTGTTTATTAATACAATATAATACAAAGTACAAATAAATTTTATTTTTAAAATGTATTTTATCATAAAATAAAGTTAAATGTTTTTATTAAAAATTTTAGTTTCCGATCTCTTACATTTTTCAGAAAAAGTATCCATCTTTAATTGTTTACATTTTTGTTTTCTTTCATTGAGAATTTCGGAATATGGTCGAATGGATGCAACGATGCTCCTTTTTACATTCGCACTTCGCTCCCAATCATTGTCTAACTCACAAAGTTCAACCTCAAACTTTCCATAGTTGAAAGGATACGTTAACCGGACGTAGAGCTACGGACGAGCGGAGACACTGATTGGTCGACCACCGGTTGCCGTAGCGCATATGTAAGGTCAGTTTGAGCGGGAAAATTAAGGAGAGATAGATATCGTCTGGCCAACGAGAAGTAGATTTGTCTTATTAATGATAGTTTGTGATCACCGGAAGTGCTACTGCAT